>NC_056747.1:229749711-229795057 GCF_019279795.1 Protopterus annectens | reverse complement strand
TAAAGCTGATTTACTGATATGTATAAAAAAAAAAACTGTTGTACTGACAGTCACATAACTGCATGATACAATGATATAGTGTAAAAGACTGTATTTACTGATATGTATACACATGCCTACATAATATTTTGCAAGAAAACAGATGTACCAACTCAATTATTTGTGCTGAGTACATGTTAAATGATAAGGCTTATCCACAAATACATGCGAGAGATGCAACTATACGGCCAAACTGGAGGCTGAGCTCTCTCAACATAGGACTGGCAAGACCAGTCAGGAGGAGAAGGTTACCACACACACTATAGACCCAGTCTCACATAGTACCATTACAACCTCAAATCATACACATAAACACACAAAGACATACTCGGAGGCTCTGATCAAAAATCTACCAAAACAGCAGAGGCCACCAAAGCAGACACCCAAACAACCACCACCTCAGAACACAACACCAAGAACACATAGACCTCACAGTCAGAGTGTCAAACAGTCACAGCCCTTAAGGCCAAACACAATGCCAGACACACTAGTCACAGTGACTCCATAGTCAGACACACTGATGTCCCGCCACCAGACTGAGAAAGGAGAAGGTCACAGTAGCTGCCTGTCGGGCGCTAGAATCCGCCACATAACGCAAGCACTCTCAGGTCTCTCAACAGCAGGTACAATATGACTCAGTCATTGTCCACGCTGGTGTAAACGACCTGAGACGTACCTCCTTGGACTACATGAAAAGAGACATTGAGGAGCTCTCTGATTATGTAGCCCAGGCAGGTATGACCCTGACCTTGAGCAGTATCCTACCTTCACCAAGAATGATGCAACAATACAGAGATAAGATGATCAGCTTTAACAATTGGCTTAAACACTGGTGTCATTCAAAGGGGATCCAGTATCTGTCTGCCTGGGATGACATGCTGGACAAGCCACGCTGCTTCGCAAGGGACGGCTTGCACCTGTCACCCCTGGGATTCCGGATATTGGCAAAGGCTCTGCCACCCCATAGTGCCTTTTAGGCAAGGCTCAAATTCTAAACCTACCACCCTAGAACACAAAAAAGGAAAAAAACTAAGGGTAATGCTGCTCAATGCCAAAAGTCTAAATCTCAAAATGCACGCACTCGAGGCCCTTCTCAGTATGGAGAACATCGATGTCTGTGCTGTGACAGAAACCTGGTTCAAGGCTCCTGAGAGCACCCCAGCGCTATCAGGTTTTACCTCATATCATGCCCGCCCCAAAATCCGGACAATACCAAGAAAGGAGGGGGTATCCATATTCATCAAGGACACCCACACCTCAAGACTGGTGGCAACGACGATGCATCGGAGACCATCCAGGTGCAATTAACCATAGGCAAGACTGCTATGCAAATTGTAGCATGTTACAGGCCACCCTCACAAACTCAGGAAACTCACATGGCCTTCCTGAAAACACTAGAGGGGATAAATGTATCACCAAACACCATCATACTAGGTGACTTCAATTACCCTAATATAGACTGGGAACACTACTCAAGCCCAAACACCCTAGCCCAAAAGTTCCTGGAATTCATAAACTCAAATGCCATGGAACAACTAGTCACCATCCCCACAAGAGGAGATAACATACTTGATCTCATCATCACGAACATGGGAGCACAATGTTCAACACCGAAGTATACCCCTCACTGGTGAGATCAGATCACAAACTAATCTCGCTGGAGGTCCTCATCCCACCCCACCTGAAATAAAAAGACCACAGTAAAGAACTTCTCAAAGCCGACTTCACACTTCTAAAGACTAGTGTGGTCTCATTTCAGGCCCCCGAGCCATGAGGAAAACAATACTCAAGCCGCTGAATCACTTACAAACGCCTTCTACCAGCACCTGCAGGACTGCATGGATAAGGCAATCCCAAGCAAAACAAAGACTCTTGTACCAAAGGCAAGCGTCCAGTCTGGTGGACCCCAGCCATAAACAAACTCTACAACAAAAGGAGGAAGCTACTACAAGATAGAGCAAAATCCTTAAAAGGTAAGACACCCTTGATCACTATAAGTAAAAACTAAGAGCTCTCATAAAATCATCCAAAGCAAATTTCGAGAGAAAATAGCTAAAGACTCAAAAGACAATCATAAGGCCTTCTTTAGCTATGTTAGAAACCTAGGAGGAAACTCCCAGATATGCTCAGAACTAGTTCAAAATGATGTGAAGATTACTGATCCTACAGACATTGCCAACATACTGGCTTGACAGGTTCAGTGCAAACTTCTCCCCCCCCCCAAAAGGAGAGATATCTATAACAAATGAGTGCTGCCCCCCAAACATCTCCAGCGCCCAAGTGAGAACTGCTCTCCAAAGCAAAACACAGCATCCATGGGACCGATGGTGTCCCCGGCTGTGTGCTCCACCGAACTCAATGAGGAATTAAACCCACAGCTAGGACAGCTGTTTAATCAGAGTCTTACCTCTGGAGACGTACCCAGGGAGTGGCGCACTGCAAGTGTGGTCCCACTTCACAAAGGCGGTGCCTCCACAGACCCTGGAAATTACCGGCCCATTAGCTTGACAAGCCTTATCTGCAAAGCCATGGAGAGGATCATAATGGACCTCATAAATAAAGACATAGGAATTTGCAGACTTTGGATCCAACCCAGTTTGGCTTTGTCAAAGGCAGATCATGCCTTTTAAACTTGGTTGACTTTCAAACAGTCACCAAAGCCATTGATGAGGGAAAGGCAGTCCATACAGCCTACCTCGATCTGGCTAAGGCCTTCGATACAATACCCCACTCGGGTATCATTGAAAACTCATCAGCTTAAATGTTAACCCATACATCACAAGATGGGTTGCAAACTGGCTGAGTGACAGAACCCACAGGGTCAGAGTTGCTGGCGCCATGTCAGACTCAAAGCCTGTCACAAGTGGTGTCCCACAGGGCTCAGTCCTGGGCCCACTCTTGTTTGGCATCTACTTTTCCGAAGTACAAGCAAACACAGGAGGGTTATGGCTGACAAAGTTTGCAGATGACTGCAAACTGGGCGCCATAGTAGAAAACACATCTGACACAGATATCCTTCAGAAGGGTCTCACAGAAACGGATAACTGGTGCCAGAGCCACGGCCTAAAGTTAAATGCCAAAAATGCATAGTCATACCCTTCGGGAAAAACAAGGTTACCCTAGCTACCAAATAGGTGGCAATCCACTGAGCACAGAAGAAGTTATCAGGGACCTGGGGACCCAGGTTGATAGTAGTCTGTCATTCGACACCCATGTAGCTAAAGTAGTTAGGAAGTCCTTCTACATTGCCCACCTTATCATGAAGGGATTCTCATCTAGATCAAGGGAGGTCATAGTCTCCTTTACTCATCACTCATCAGACCAATGATTGAGTACAATGCCCCATTCGAATGTATCTGACCCGACACTTGCAGCAGCTGGAGAGGCCACAAAGTTCCTCACCAAAAGGATAAAGGGTCTCAAAATCTGTCCTATGCTGCCCGACTGAAAGAACTCCAGCTCTATTCAGTCGCCACGCTTGCTCAGAGGTGACCTTTGCCTAACATACAAGGCCATGTCAAACCCAGATTTGATGAATATGCTTCACCTCAAAAAATCTAGATCCATCAGAGCCACAAAGGCGGAGACTTAAACCTCGACACGGCTATTAATAGGACGCGTGCTGGAGGGATAGATTCATCACCCAAAGACTCCCTATGCTGTGGAACAAAATCCCGGTACATGTGAGGCAGAGCACCTTGCTGGCCTTGTTCAAGAGAAATCTTGACCAATGGATGGGAGATCGCAGATATACCCCAGGAATTACCTCAGTGTCACTGCTCGACAGAGGCACAGCAAAATAATGGGTATAGTTCCCCATACTAAAGGGGTGGCGTAAGCCACAAAACAATGGGCTAGGCTTATAAATGCCCTCGGGCAGATAGCCTAGTATGAACCTATGAACCTATGAACCTATGAACCTATAAAATACATGAAAAGCATTTACAATTAGGTGTCCTTGCTACAACACAATCCACCTTTAATAAAAATAGCACAGTTTTTGAATGTTCTTTATGGAAGTGTCATGGAGACATGATTGCACAAGTCATTCACATTGTCTACCAGAATATGGATATAAATAGTATGCAATCTATCTATTTGTTCCTTTAATAAATTAATTGACTAATAAATCTTTTATGCAATGTCCTACATATATGTTCCTATACTAAATAATGCAGTTACTTTAGATAACATTTGTAATAAGTAGGTTGTATTATTAGTTGTCATGAAATACCAACATGTATTATATGGATTGTACTTTATGCAACTTTTTTGAACTACAGTAACAATGTTTATTACCTTGGATCCTTTTATGCATTTATAAAATGCATGCATTGTTAGGTTAACAAAATAGGCAACATTTTTTCAGTTCAGAATAAATGAATGAATGACTAAAATAAAATAACAAATGTCCACTGGAATCACATTTTTTAAGTCTTCATTTCCATAGTTATTTTGGTGAAGTGTATGTGTTCTTACAGTTTTCACATAGTTTCTGAACAGTGTTAGGAAAATTATCACAATCATCACAAATATGAGGCTAAAACACACATACATACAAACCCACATATGCATGCACACACACACAAATGCACACATGCATTTCATAATGCCCATGATTTCTGTTAAGTTAAAGGTTTCCTAATTGTGATCTTACAGATCTAGACAATGATATGTTATTCATTGCACTTATATGTCAATAATTAAGAAACAATGATACATTTCAAAACATTTGCAGTTAAATGACATCCTATTCAGGACTGCCTTCCTGCCTTATACCTGCTGCTTGCAAGGACAGGTTACAGTGCCTCAGGAAATTGAAATAGATGAAGTAGGTAATGAAAAAGAATGAATGAATGAATAATTCAATAGGACAAATTAACAATTTCAAAAAAAAAATGAGATATTGGTTACACCCTTGTAAAATATACAAAAAAATATCTCCTTCAGCTGCCATTTCATTGTCTGGGCTTAACAAATAAGAAGCCTTATAAATGATGTTACAAACAATGCAATGGAAATATAAAGTGTGAATGAATTTGAATTTGCAGTAATGTGGGGAAATGTATGCTATGGTGAATTCTAATGAGACTAGAAATATTTGAAATAGAAGACATTAATTCCAAGTGGCCTGAATTCATTAGAAGTTATATTTTTTCACCAACAAAAGACCTGCATTCATAAGAAGGTGTATCTTTTTTATTAACAAACTGAATTTTAGCAAAGTGATAAAAATTATCCCAAGGAAAGTGAAAATGTAAGAGACCTATTTCAAATGGGCTGTGCCTGTACCATTGTATGGCTTCAGTAAATACTGCTGTCAAGCTGCAGGAGCTAATAATAAGTAACAATTGCCAAGGCTCTTTTGTGTGATTAAATATTTTATATAATGTTCATGACTTATGTTATTAAGTTAAAGATTTCCTAACTGTGGTTGTACAGATCTAGACAACAATATGTTATTCATTCAACTTATTTGAAATAATTAAGGGAACTTTTATCAAAGGATGTTTTCTTAATCACATGAAATATGACCTATCAGGTCTTCCAGAATCATTATTTAACTGTAGCCTCAAAACAGGCTTTGTGCCTAATGAATGGAGAACAGCAACAGTCATCCCTCTGCACAAAGGTGGACCATCTATAGGCCCTGGAAACTATAGACCCAATAAGTCTCACTAATCTCATACATAAAGCCATTGAAAGAATTATCATGGAGATGATCAATAATGACACAGGAAACCTACATACACTGGACCCAATCCAGTTTGGTTTCAGCAAGGGCAGTTCATGCCTACTCAACCTGGTGGACTTATTTGAGAAGGTCACCAAAGAAATGGATGATGAAAAAATGGTTCACACTGCCTACCCTGCCTTGACCAAGACATTTGATGGAATACCCTACTTAAGCATTGTTGACAAACTCAACAGGTTAGGTACAGACACTTATGGCACTCAGTGGATAGCAGGTTGGCTCACAGACATTAGAATTGGGGAATTCATCTCTATAAAGAGGCCAGACTCCCTTGGGGATCAGTCCTGGGATCATTCATTTTTGCCATATTCTTCCCTGAAGTCAAGGCCAATGACAAGAGCCTCTGGCAGACCAAATTTGCAGACAACTGCAAATTAGGAAAAGTCATAGAATCCCCCACTGACAGTAATGTTCTCCAGGAAGGGCTGCCACAGACAAATAACTTTTATCAGTCATGGACCAAATCTAAATGCCAAGGAATGCATAATAGTATCCTTTGGAAAGTCATCCATCCTTGGTAACTTATCATACTGACAACACATCCCTAAAGGTCGACCCAGTAGTCAGGGACTTGGGGACACAAATAGACAGCAATCTAACCTTTGATCATCTTCTGTTTTCAGTAGTGAGAAAATCATTCTATGTTATGCAACTTATAAACAAATGTGTGGTATCTGCAGTCAAGGAGCTCATTGTTCAATTGTATTCAGAATTCATCAGACAAATCATTCAGTACAATGCCCCATTTGTTATATACCAAACCAGGCACAATGTCCACAGAGTTTCCTCAATAAAAGACTACAGGGCAAAAGAAATATGTCCTAGGCAGACTACCTTACAGCTCTATCCTTGTATTCTGTCTTCAACAGGCTGTTGAGAGAAGATCTATGCCTGGCATATAGGGCATTGTCAGACCCCAACCTAATGAACTACCAACATATCTTCAATATAAACATTACCGGAATTATCCATAAGGCTCATACCCTGCCTGTGATATAAATAGGACCTGATGGACAGACAGGTATGTATCTCAGAGACTTCCACTTCTCTGGAAAATGCTTCCCATCTATGTGATGCAGAGTTCCTTCCTAACCCAATTCAAGTATTACTTGGACAATTGGATGGGGAACAGGAAATTCATTCCTGGTTTGTTACCTATGTCTCTAATGGACACAGGCAAGTGGTAAATGGTTAATCTCCCAGGCTTCTACTTGTAAATAATCATCTCGCAAGTTCCTGTTTACACTTATCAATTGTACCAGGACCAGTCAGAGATTTGGGATGTATGGCTAGGCTTAGAAAGGCACTAGTGGTCATTAGCTTAGTTCAAACCTGTGAACCTATCATATTTCTTTTTGAAAGAACATTGAACTGAAAATGATACATAGTGAGCTCAAAACTGATGTATTTTCATAGGATTATAGGATCATAGGAAGGTACTAGGATAATGGCCCTGGGGCCCTTACAAGCCTAACCAAGTTCAACCCATGTTCCCAAGGGTGTCTGATTCAAGTAGACACTAAAATCAGCACCTATTGCCCTTGACCAAGAGGGACACAGGTGGAACCCCCCAGGGTAAATTTCTGGTTACCCATCCCATCAGCTACGGAATTCAATACAATGGATACAGAATTTAAAAAAATGGGTCAAGCATTGTAGAACATTGTGTTTCTAATTGATGGAATTATTGGTAGAAAGGATACATTTTTTTCATAATCAAATTGATGAGTCCATTGATCTTGTTTAATGTCCAGTTATTAGTATTTGATAAGATGATTTGTGAAAATATACAGATGGTTTATGAGCATAAACATACATTAATCATCAATAAGAAAGCAAAATTACAGAAACACATGGCAGACTGTTCAATGCAGCTAATATTTTTCCATCAGAGAAATCTAGGATCACCATGTGACAATTAATTAGAGATGACCAAACATAATCCAAAACTACGAAGAGGATTTACATGAGGAACAAATTCTGAATTGAGTGACAAGTGTTGTAGTTGACAAATAATGCAGTTTCAGGACTAAATGTGCATCCTGAAACAATATTCTATCCATGATCCCATTTTCAAGCAGGAGGTGTAGCAAATGTGGAATGGTAGGTTAAGCTTTGATAGTATTTGAATAACTGACACAAATCTCATGTTACTGAACTTTGTTGTGAAATTACAAGTACTTTCTTCTGTTTGAGAGGGTTACATGCAGAGCTATTCAAATTTTAAGAAAATTAAATGTCTTTTGCTTATAAAAAGAAAAAAGAAAATATGTACACATGAGCTCACATTCTGCTTGAAATATTAATACATTTCTTGTAATTTATTTTGATTTAGATATTTGAATATCTCAGTGCCACATATCTTCATAGTTTCATTGATAGATTTGTTACATTTTGGCCATATTGCAATGTAGTAATGCAAACTTAAAAATTAAATGCCAAGATAATCATATACTTCACAAGTATGACTCCCTTTGTCACTATCATTTTGACAGCACCTTCCTGAACATTGATCCCATAGTTAGAGATCTGGGGACCTGTATCAAAATGAACTGTTCCTTGACCATGCAGCCACAATTTAAAGGAAGTTCTTTCTCATCACATTGCTTATACCTCAAGATATAGTATCAAGTTCCAGAGATGATGTTCCACTGTACTCAGCACTCATTAGGACAATCAGTGAGTATAATGCCCTTTTGGGTATGCACCTTTTCAAAGACTTGTCACAAACAGAAAGACTGCAACACTTTCCTCACTGAAAAAAATCAAGGACCTACACATTATAAAAACTATGATGACTGACTCAAAGTTTTGTTTCTCTCTTCCCAGTATCATACAGACTATTGACAGTACACCTATGCCTCATGCACAGAGCCTCAAAAGACCCTTTTCTGTCAGACGTATTTCACATTCATAAACCAATGGTGTCATAAAATCTTGTTCAAGGGATCTGTATCTCTTTTGCAAATTTAACAGAACATGCTGGAGGGACTGGTATGTATTGTAGAGAAAAACTGCTTCTACTGATCCATCTTCTACTCTAAGTATAAGAAAGGTACTCTGCTTTATATAATCAAATGTAATTTGAATGTATGTATAGGTAATCACAAATTCACCTCTGGTTTAGCACAACTGGTCCTCATGAGTAGGGGAAACATGTAATTACCCCAACATATACCTGCTCAGAGAGTCTTTGGATATTCATATTGCAAAATAGAAGGGCTAATAATTACCAATGGAATGCAAGGCTAGGCTTCTGAAGATCCTCGCAGATCAATAACTTGGTAAGCACCTATAAGCCTATGAACTTATACTTTAATGCCAGTCATTACATGAAACATAAGGACTTCCTTTCCCAGCCTTCAAGCAACAGCTGTGGCTGTCTTGTTATCTCAGGATAACACCTTTGTTGAGGAGGTATTTCTTCAACTCAAGTACTCCCTTGCTTTAAAACTGTCTAATAATCAATTACCACTTTACTAAATTAATCTTCTTGTGAAAATCAGGACTGGTCTCATTTTATCCTGTATGACAATCGGTCTGGTTCAACCCCCATATAATTCACTATAAACCTAAAAAATCCAAAAATGATCCTGCATCTGTGTACCCCCAGGTATTAGCTATATCAGCATACTACCCCCATCGAGCCCTTACTTAAATACCATATAATTATAGTCTCCCAGTGGAATTTTCACCCTCAATAATTTTGCATCAAAAAGTACTTTCCATTACGTAAAAGAAAATCCTTAGAAGAATCTTTTAGTAAAGCCTTGTAAAGCATGACAAATAATCAAACTGTACCCAAATATTACTCACCAGTGATATTTGCACTCCAATTCACTGTTATCAGTATAACTATACTCTAGGAGCACATGTTCAACAAGCTTAACTCCCCTTTTCATCAAAAGGCACATATCATCTTAATAAACTGTATGCATGTAATAATATCTTCAAACTATTTAGAATCCTCAAACAATTTTAGCCAAAACAAAAAACTAACCTCTAGGTGAGCCATGTTTGACCTCACTAATAGATTATTTGATTTCTTCTTCTTCTTTCAGCTTTTTCCCAGTTAGGGGTCACCACAGCGGATCACACACATATGCACACACACAAATGAAAACATTGAAGTGTCCTCATAGTAAGTAACAACATAACTGCTACTTTCATTATGAACTCTGCAGCTGAACCATAACTGGTCCCTTTACACTATTCACTGGGTCACTAAGAAAGCAGGAATTTATACTCCATATTCTCATTAACCTTTGTAACAATCCTCATTCAGAGTTGACTGTATAAGAACCACACGTTCTCATTATTAACACAGCTGGGTTCTTCCAGCTATACTTTTGTTTATCTATTTAAATTCAAACACTATTAAATTGGTTTCTGCCTTAGTAGTTCTGGAATTGCCTACTGTGGAAATAAAAAAAAAAAAAACAATTGTGTGCTTGTATACCTTCTCAACATATGTGTGTGTTCTTGCAGGTCATTGGTGCTAACCCATCTGGCTTGCTACATAGAATATCATGGTGAATTTTACCATAGCTGCTGACATCAGAAAAAGCACACATTTATCACTACCATAGTACAAAACAAGAATTTTATTTCAGAGCTAATCTCACCTCAAACTTTATATGGCCTGTAGAATTTGCACTGGATAAACCCAAAACTACTTCTCTCCCCATAGGGAAAAACTATTTGCAAAAATGAGCTCTCTCAAAATTGAAAATTGCTAAAAATGTTTTTCAACAATTATTTTGTTCATTGTACTAAGTAACTTCAAAACAGCATTGACCAGCAGACAGTGATGCAGAAGTTAATTATTATTATTTATTCCATGTCTGTGCTAAAAAGCACATTCCATAGAAAAAAAAAATTCAGACTGGTTTCGGCCAATACAATACAGCCTTCTTCAGTGCAGAAAACAGATATCAAAGAAATTCCCTCTATTTATATTTGTGGCAATCAAAAATCATATGACTCACCAAATCACTTAAATGTGCTCATTCAATCCAGGAGGGAATAAACCATAAATATTCCCAGTATATTTCATTCCTCCATGCCACCAGCTATCATCCACCACATATTTTTAAGAATATCCCCAAATCTCAGTATATGAGAATAAAATGTATTTGCTCAGATGACAGCTCCTATCATACTTATAGGGATCATTTAACCACCCGTTCATAGATCAAGGTTATAAATTGGGACAGGTTTTACATGCCAGGAACGGGATTGATTCTTTACAACGTGAGGAGCTACTTGAATATCAGACAAGGGTTCCTGATCCAGACCCAGTAATACGGCTGGTCACTACATATGAACTTGATACTGCGAGACTAACCAATAGTGTACAATGTAACTGGAATATATTTATGGCAGATAAGCTAACTACAAGTTTGGGAGATAGATGTCTATTTCCATATAGAAAAGGTAGAAATATGGGGTCCATCTTTAGTCACTATAAAAGGGGACACTGTTCATTGAACCCGGCAATACAACTAAGCCTTTTAGGGGACCACTTAAAGGGATATTTCCCTTGTGGATATTGTGTATATTGCCCCAAAATGAACAAAACAACTAATTTCAGCAGCAGAAATACAAGTATGGTGCACACTATTTATTTTTTTTGGCAACTGCCAGTCAGACTGGGTTATTTATCTTGTCACATGTGGTTGCTCTGCTTTTTATGTAGGGCAAACCTCTAGGTCAGTTAAATTCAGAATAGCTGAACACCTAAGTGATATAAGGCACAAGTGTCTCATTAACGCCCTATATAAACATACTATTTAACATCCCAGAGCCAATTTCCATTTTACCATTATTGACAAAATTAAAGGCAACAGATTTAAAACTGCGGGTTGGCATCAAATTAGACTCAGATGGAGAAAAAATGTATTATTAAATTAGGTTGTTTATTCACTCCTAGATGGAATGAGCACCCTTAAGTGATTTGGTAAGTCATAGGATTTTTGATTGTCACAGATATAAATAGAGAGAATTTCTTTCATATCTGTTTTCTGCACTGAAGAAGGCTGTATTGTATTGGCCGAAAGCGGTCTGAAATTATTTTCTCTCTATGGAATGTGCTTTTTAGCACAGACATGGAATAAATAATAATTAACTTCTGCATCACTGTCTGCTGGTTAATGCTCTTTTGAGTACTATTTTGGGACCTGGCAGTTGCCTTACTTGCAGGGGTTGTTGTTCTCTGACTAAGCAACTTCAATCATTGGTATAGTAAAGATACGGACACATAACTGGAAAAAGTTAGCAAAATATAACAACATTTACTGTAAAACGCATCTACAGTTATATGGCTATACCCTTCAATCATAGCTAACAATTAATCATTTTAAAGGCGGTTTATTCATTAATTCCCTTTAGCTAATGACAGCAAGTCCTCTACTGCAACATTGCCTTGTTACTGAAATTGGTTAACTCCATAAAGGACAATATTCCCTGCAGTACCAACAACAGAGTTTATTTGTAATTTAGAGTCATTATCTTATAGAAAAATCCTGCAAGGACCTCATATAACTCTTAGCCAAGATATCTATGCTATTTAATCCTCATCATCGTACTCTTCTACAGCTTGGAAACTCCGTACACAACTGTTAATAAATCTGGAAACACAATCTTATTCCATTATGAAAATGATTGCTTCTTTTACCAGAATTCAAAACTGCTTCAAAAGAATAATGCTTGCTGATTAAATCATGGATTGAGTATAAACATGATAAAATAAAATTCTTTCTTCTACCTTACATTTTTTGTTTTGTAACATGGTGACAAAAGTTGATATACCAATTGCTCCTTCCTATAGCAAGAGTATAACTGGACTATTATACTATATGGACATGAAGCATGTTGAAAATGTCTGTGGTAGATTAACATCTATTTGATAAAAAAAAAAACAAAACAAAAAAAAAAGATCATGGAAACTCATCTACTAGACTCTAGTCTTACATCAAACTCCCTGCACATTGTGTACACATGAATGAGCTTGCATATATGCTGCACTCAATCATTGTTCATTACAAAACCGCTAAAGCACATTTCTTACTGGGGGGAGGCCTCTTGATATACCCCAAAACACATATAACCAACTCTGAGATTGTACATAACTTGGGTTTTCTAACCTTCAAGAGTCAGAATCATGCAAATTCCTATTTTACACAGCCTTTAAACAGTCCATACTCATCTTTTATACAATACACACCAAATACACATTAAACTGATTCCTATGCAGACACACTCAGTGACAAATAGAAACCCTAAACACACCAGCTTCTGACACACTCAGCAATTCTCACTCACTACTGTTTCACCATAACTAGATACACACACAGTGCTATCAAATGATTAACTAACCACTCAGAAGCACATAAATCATAAGAGTTAGTCCAAGCATATAGAAAATCACAAACACATACAGATGAACCCCAATAATCTAGTACCCTGCTACCACACAAGCCCCCCCCACACACACACACACACATTCACAGAGAGACACACACATGTACAGTACAAGAGTAGGACCACACAAATAGTAAAGTTGCATTCAAGTTGCTACCTTTTGACCATTCACAAAACACACACACACACACACACACACACACACACACATACACTGCAAACACTGACTTTACTTGCATACAGCCCACCCCTCCAGTCCTAAGGCATATATGCAAACCCACTCATGAGCACTTTCATACACCCATACAAAGATGGCATATGACTTGCAGAGGAAAATAAATTACTCTATTGGCTAGATCCTGTGCTTAATTGAACACATCTCTATACTCATCATGCACACACAATATGTTTAACAACGTCACACTTTTGATGAGTGCAGTTGACAAGCTGTCACTTAACCACTAGGGTTATGACAACGAGAACAATAACAACGAATGCCCACTGACTTTTTGATGGTGACTTGGTGAGTCAATAAGAATTCTAAATGAAAATAACTTTAGTAAGAAAAAGTATACATCACCACATTTTTCATACAGTCAAGTACCTCTTCTCCCTCAGGTTTTCCAATAACCAGCAAAGTTATTTTGACAGAAGATTCTCAAAATCATCCATGCATGTCTAAAAACTAATCTCTCAGTACATGACTCATTTGCTAAAAAATTGTGTTAGATTGATCACTAAAGTTTATATATCAGGTCCTTATCCTATAATCAGATTCTACATAAAATCGTTGAGTTTACTGACGGACTTCTTGAGCTACTACAGAAACATGTCGAATGATATCAGTGTTGATACAACCAGAGCTTTAGATACACCTGGAGCTTTTACTTCAACATTTTCTTCAACTTACCTTTGTTCTCTCTTTTCCAGAGATACGTGCTTTGGTGTATGATCCAGCAACTTGTATGTTGTAGAACCTTTCACAAACATGTTGGCTCTTACTATAACTGTTCTTACAATTATGAAGTTCGCGACTTAGTAAACTATAACTGTTCTTACAATTATGAAGTTCGCGACTTAGTAAACTATAACTGTTCTTACAATTATGAAGTTCGCGGCTTAGTAAACTATAACTGTTCTTACAATTATGAAGTTCGCGGCTTAGTAAACTATAAAAAGAAGTTATGTCCTTACCATAACGTTCCATGTGGAGTGTTCATCTCGCCTTGGTTATTACACATGGGTTCGGAGCCGATCCTCGGCTCCGTGCCGGCCGACTGCAAGCTCTGCATCGAGAAGAAGCTCGAGGACATCTAATACCCACAATCCCCCTCTGCCCTTACCTCAGATCTAGTTTGCAAGCAAACCAGACGTAAAAGCACGCACACATGCCAAACTATATACACAGATGTACATATATACAAACATACCAAGGGTATGATAGTAACACCACCAATGCAACAGCAGAAGGAGAATACTCCAGACCAGGCACCAAATTGAACGTTCTTCCTAAGGGTGGGAGGGGTGGGAGTGTAATAACAAGGAGATGAACACTCCACATGGAACGTTATGGTAAGGACATAACTTCTTTATGTGAGAGTGTTCAATCTCGCCTTTGTTCTTACATATGGGTAGCGTCCCTAGCTCCATGATCCTGAGGAACTCAAGGGAGAACGTTCTTGAGCACAGTGGAACCAAAGGTTGCCCTATCCCTAGAAATCCTGTCCACTTTGTAATGAGAGATAAATGTATGTGGTTTAGCCCAAGTAGCAGCCGCACAAATAGTGTCTAGTGGTAAGCGAGCTGCGTGAGCCAAAGATGTAGAAACTGATCTGGTGGAATGTCCTTTGGGTTTGACTGATAATGTTTGATCAGAGGCCTCATAAACATATGTGATACAGTCAGTTAGCCATTTGGAAAGAGTTCATTTCGTAACTGCAAGACCCTTTCTGCTGTCAGCAAAGCTACAAATAGTTGATCAGATTTCCTGTGATCTTTTGTTCTATCCAAATAAAATCTGAGTTGTCTATGGACATCCAGTTTGTGCAACATATACTCCAATTTATTAGAGTGGTTCTTAAAGAAGGTGGGTAATTCAATGGACTGATTAATATTACTAGAAGAGCAAACTTTGGGGAGAAAGGATGGATTAGTGCGTAGGGATACTCTGTCAGAATGAAATATTAAATAAGGATGTTTGACAGAAAGGGCCTGAAGCTCAGACACTCGTCTAGCAGATGTAATGGCCACTAGAAATAAAGTTTTCCATGACAAAAATTTCAATGTGCAACTTGAGGCTGGTTCAAAGGGTGGCAACATCAATTTAGAGAGTAACAGGTTCAAATTCCACGGTGATGTCGGACTTCTGACTGGTGGTCTGATATGAAAAGAACCTTTTAAAAAGGCTTTACAAAGTCTGTGAGCCATAATAGGCACACATTCCTCTACATGATAGTTAGAAATGGCAGCTAACTGTACTCTTAAAGTAGCCGGGGAAGCTCCCTCATGAAATAGTTCAGTCAAGAACTCTAAAATCTTGTTTAATGGAGCTATAACAGGGTCCAAAAGATGTGACTCCGCCCAGAAGACAAAATGTTTCCACTTACTGGTGTAAGTCTTCGTAGTGGAAACTTTATGAGAAGCCACTAAAATATCTTGAACCGCCGATGTAAGGGGAACCGACCTGGCTAGAAAGGGAAGTGGAGCAGCCAAGCTGCTAGATGGAGAGATTCTAGAGATGGGTGAGGAACTCCTGACGAGTGGGTCAGTAGATCTGGCTCTGGGTCCAGCATCCAAGGTCCCCAAATGCGGTGATGCAATAGAAAAGGGAACCAAATTTGACGAGGCCAGAACGGAGCAATGAGGATAATAGTCCTCTGAAGGTTGTTGGCTTTCTGTAGAAACTTTGCAATCAGGGGAAATGGAGGAAAAGCATATAGGAGACCCGGGGCCAATCGTGCACCAGCGCGTCCCTGGGGACTTCCCTGGAGGGGTAATAGGGCAAAGTAGCTCCTGCATTTGGCGCTCATTGGAGACTCAAACAGATCGCAGGTAGGCTGGCCCCACTTGCGAAAAATCATTCTCGCAACCGACTGTTTGAGGGACCACTCGTGAGGCAACAGTATTGCTCTGCTCAGCCTGTCGGCTATGATGTTGGATGACCCCGGGATGTGCGTTGCGATCAGAAAGCGACCCGTGGACTCCGCCCATTGCCAAATTCTCATGGCCTCTCTGCATAGTTGGTAAGACCTGGTTCCCTTGCTTGTTTATGTACCAGACTACGGACATGTTGTCTGTCTGAACTGCAATGGTCCCTGGAGGAAGAAGGGGAGCAAAGTGTTGCAACGCCAAAAACACTGCCCTCAACTCCAGAACATTGATGTGCAGATTGTACTCCAGATTGGTCCATTCGCCTTGGACTGTCTGTCCCTGAAAGATGCCCCCCCACCCTATCAGGGAAGCGTCCGTGGTTATCGTCGCTGACGGTGCGGGTAGCACAAATGGTCTTCCGCTGGACAGGTTGCAAGTCTGTAACCACCACGTTAGGTGTGATTTGCATGTTTTCGTTATCAATATTTCGTGAGTCAGTGGAAGTTGTTGGAATGACCATTGTGCAAACAGAAGCCATTGTAGCACTCTCATGTGCAGTCTTCCCAATGGTATCGCAACGAGAGAAGCTGCCATGAGACCCAAGACTTTCAGAACAAGTTTTGCCGGGGACTTTCTGGACGACAGCAGAAGAGAAATGTTGTTTTGAAGTGCTACTATCCTTTCTGTAGGAAGTCTTAGAACTAAATGGTGCGTATCTAATTCCGCTCCTATGAATAAGATATGCTGTGATGGCTGTAGTAAAGATTTTTCGAAATTTACTGAAATTCCGAGGTGTGTACAAAGTTGTAGGGTGTAATCCCTGGCCTGTATCAGTTGACGCCTGGTGGTGGCAGACAGGAGCCAGTCGTCCAGATACGGAAACACCTGGAATCCTAGGCGTCTCAGATGAGACGCTACCACTGCCATGCATTTGGTGAAGACCCTGGGGGCTGTGGTCAGACCAAAGGGCAGGGCTCGAAACTGATAGTGACTGGCTCCCAGCCGGAAGCGCAAATGATCCCTGGACGCCCTGGCCATTTTGATGTGGTAGTATGCGTCCTTCAGATCTATTGAGCACATCCAGTCGTCCTTCTGTAAGAATGGAAGGATCGATTGAAGCGTGACCATTCGGAACTTTTCCTTCTTGACAAAGGTGTTGAGATCGCTTAGGTCCAGAATCGGCCTCCAGTCCCCTGTTTTCTTTGGAACTAAAAAGAACCTTGAGTAAGTTCCGAATCCTATTTGGTCCGCTAGGACTGGTTGGATGACTCTTTTTTCTAGCAGCTTTGAAATTTCTGTAGCTGCTGGCTCTCGCAGATGGGGTGGTACATCTGGGAGTTTTCTCTTTGGAATGGGGGTGGATAGAAATGGGATTTTGTAACCTCTGGTAACAACGCTTTTTACCCAATTGTCTGAAGAAAGGTTTTGCCAGGCCTGAGGGTATAAAGCTAAGCGACCCCCGACTGCCTCCAGAGCAGGACAGTCGGGCCTCCTCTCAGGAGTGCTGAAAAGGTTTGCCAGGGAGGTTATCCCTGTCACCTTGGTTTTGCGGACCCCCTCTGCCCCCCCCTCTGCCTCTAGAGGGGGCATCCCCCTGTGTGTTTGGGAAAGATCCTTGGGGTTTTCGAAACCACATTTTCCCACCGCGTTGCCCTTTGGGGTACGGTCTGGAAGGGGTGGAAAAACGGACTCCGACAGCAGACAGGGTCTTTCCCTCCTGTTCACACCGGGTAAGGGTCTCCTTTACTTTAGGGCCAAAAAGTGTGGCTCCATCAAATGGGGCGTTAGTAAAGGAAGACTTGAAGGCTTCTGCAAACGAACATAAGCGCATCCAGGATTGCCTACGAAGAGCAATCGCTGAAGCCGCTGCCCTACTCGATCCCTCGGCTGCGTATGATATCAGCCTCATGGACGAGTTTACAATGGATGTAAGGGTGTTGAGATGTGCTGTAACTTTCTCTGAAACAGCAGCATCTGTAGTACCCTGGAGGGTATCTCCCAACTCTTTGACTAGATCCCTCTGCAAGCGTGTAAAATGAGTCAAATAGTTCAGGGAACGCATAGAGAAAGCCGCTGAACTGAAAATGCGCTTCCCGTATCTGTCCATGGTCCTGGAATCTCTGTTAGGCAGATGGACAGATGAGGAAGACTCCGACATCTCCTTTTTCGTGGCCGCTGCCACCACCATGGCGTCTACTGGAACTCCTTTGGTGAGGTAAGCCTTGTCCTGTGGTGCCGTAATGTACTTATTAGGCTTCCTAGGGACTGGTTCCACCGTGTCAGGTGTCTCCCACGCCCTTCGAGCAATCAACTCCATTAACTCATCGAAGGGCGGAGTGACCCAGGAGGAGGAAGGGCGAGCACCAAATGCCTTCAGCAAGACTGACTCATCCTCAGAAGGGGGGAGGGATTGCCAGTCACCTCTCTGTTTTAGAATCTCCAAGATGTCAGAAAAGGAGACATCTTCTGAAGGTGACTTAGGGGACCCTTCTGACTCATCCAAGTCAGTATCGGATGTCAAAGATTCTTGTGGAGAATCTAAGTGTCTCCTCTTACACAATCTTTTCCTAGGGACTTCTTCGTGGGGAACATCCGAAGAAGCCTCCGAGGAAGAGGGGGCACCCTCCAGGGGTGGCTGAGACACCGGTGCTCGACGCTTGGATGTAGCCGTGGGTGCAGAGGAGGATAACGGTCCTTTATGGGGAGGAGAAGCTGTTCCTGCTGATGTGGTTGTCTGGGTAGACAACACCTTCCTCATGAGGTCGAAGGCCCCCGGGTCCCGAGTCGAGGTATCTCCGGTTCAAGAAATGGGAAGAATCCCCGAAACAGGAACCGAAGGCACCGACCCCGAGGACGGAACCGAGTCGATCCGCGCCGAGGCTCCGAGAGGGAGTGTCGGAACCGAAACATCAGTCCGACTCTCGGTCCCGGAACCAAGGATGGATCTTCAGCTCCGAGACTCCAGTACCGGATCGGATGGAGTCGAGGTGAACGGTGCCGACCGAGAAAAGGACGGTTCTGGCACCGAGGGCTCCACAATCATCAGTTCAGCTTCTTCCGGCTCCGAAGACTGGACAGGTCTCGGAGGAGGAACAGATGGAGATAGTGGAAGGCCTTCAAGTCTCGACACCAACTGAGAGGAGACCGAGATAAGCTTGGATAAGGCCGTATTCTCCATCACTTTCTGCACCACACGGTCCACATCGGTGTCGGAGAGGGGCCTGGAAGAACGAGTCGAAGGAATCGAAGACGGAGCCGATCTCAACAGAGTCGGTGGAGGGAGCTCCGTCACCGGTTCCAAGACTCGAGGCTCGGAAACTGCCAACAGTTGAACACTCGGCCCCGAAGTCTGTGGAACCGGTGATCTATCTTTACTCGAAGAGCTCGGAGCCGATGACTTGGGCTCCGACGTCTTCGATTCCTTCGAGGATTTGGATGCCTGGTCTGAAGCATCCAGAGCCTCCTGGAAAGAAGGTTTCAATAAACCTCTGTCCATCAGTTTCCTGCGCCTATCTGTCATGACCCTCCCACTAAAAGAGTGACAAATTGAACAGTCCTCTTGTAAGTGGAGAGGGCCAAGGCAGTAGACACAGGAACTGTGGTTGTCAGTGACTGACATTTTTTGGCCACACTGGCAACGTTTAAATCCAGATTTCATTTTCTCAGACATTTTGTAGTAAGAGAAAAAAAGTCAAGTCCAGTAACAGTCAAGTCCAGAGAAAAAAGGTCAAATCCGGTAAATATGTCAGTCCGGTTGTCTAATCCAAGTAGGGGTGGTAGGCCCCGAAAAACTCTATACCAGTTAAAAGAAGTTAAACTAAATTAACGGTACCGAGAATTTCTCTCTACACACACCCCATACACTAAATACACTAACAAGTAATTTTTGAACAAGTTTTCCTAAAATTTAACAAAAAGAAAGTTAAATCTTATCTGAAGATGCTCGAGCTAGCTCCCAGCGATGCGAATGCAGCAGCGGCAAACTAGATCTGAGGTAAGGGCAGAGGGGGATTGTGGGTATTAGATGTCCTCGAGCTTCTTCTCGATGCAGAGCTTGCAGTCGGCCGGCACGGAGCCGAGGATCGGCTCCGAACCCATGTGTAAGAACAAAGGCGAGATTGAACACTCTCACATCTGTTCTTACAATTATGAAGCTCGCGACTTAGTAAACTATAACTGTTCTTACAATTATGAAGCTCGCGGCTTAGTAAACTATAACTGTTCTTACAATTATGAAGCTCGCGACTTAGTAAACTATAACTGTTCTTACAATTATGAAGCTCGCGACTTAGTAAACTGCCCATCGTTAGCTTACACTCGCTTATTATTCAGTTTTCAGTCGTTCTTTCAATAATTCACTCATTCCTTTCGGTCATTCTTTCAATAATTCACTCATTCCTTTCGGTCATTCTTTCAATAATTCACTCATTCCCTCATTTTTACCAAATTCAAAGTGTTGTTACAATGTGGTTAAAACATGACATACATTTTTCTTTTTCTTTATACCACAAGGGGTAACTGTGCTCAACCTAATATTTTTTATATACTTTGAATTCGAATTGTATAAAAATAGATAAAATATTCATATTTAATATCCGACTGAAAATCTCAATAATTTGTTTAGTAACCAGTTTTACTCATTTAACATCTAGGTTTTGAATCCATATGTAATTAAAGTTCATTTGGATTCTTCTTATGTTTATTAATAACATTCAGTGCAAAAGATTATTAACAAAGGCAGCAATGCACTTTCACTTTTAAATGATTTTTTTTGTTCTGTAGTTGGAAAAGTTGATATCATTTACCAGTGCATTATGTTGTTTTGTTGTTAGAAAATATTTTCTATATCCTTTTCTAGCCATTATCTTTCACAAACATTGTCTATCTAAATTATCAAACTCATTCTTCAAGAAGAAAAACGTGCAGATAGCTTATATTTCCTCACTACTGCATATTCCTATATTAAGTGCCGAAGAGTAAAACAGAATATCTTTGATGACCTTTTGGTAAACTACAATTTAGGGTAAAGATCTTTGTTTCACATTGCAGCTCTTGCCATGTGATTATAATGCATTTTTTAAAGAAGTGGCTAACAATGTAACATCAATTTCAACTTCAAATCTAAAGTTATAAAAGATAAATAAAACAATAATTAGAGATGCAAATAAATAGTACACAGAAATTAAACATGAGATACAATTTACCTGTATGCAAGATAAAAAAAAGATGTGAAATCTGCCAATGGGGGAGAGTTTCAAAGCTTTCAATGGAGAATATTCTATAGAAAAGAGCCATAGGAGCTGAATGAGCAGAAACCAAAGGTGTCAGTGTTGTTGCAGGGTACAGCAAGGAGGTCCACAGAGCTAGAGCACAGTGTGTTGTAAATCTGCAGGAGGGCATTTAGACATGGAGGGCCAAGGTTATAGAGATAAACCATAAGCATAACCTTAAGAATGATCCATTGTCTAACTAAAAACAGAGCAGGTCATGCACAATTGTGGAAATATGGTGGTGATGTAACATTCCAGTCAAATGATGGGCTGCAGAATTTTGTACATCTTGGATACAAGTTAGAACCAGTTATGCCAATATGAATGGCATTACAATAGTCAAAGCATGAGGAAACTAAAGCATGTATACATTTGGAAGATCCAGGAGGAATTATGTGCTTGAAAAGATCGATATTCCATAGGTTGAAATTTGTAGACTTGACAACAGCAGAAATACAGTCCTTGAGGGTTACCAAGATCTCACACCTTCTACAAAAAAGTAAGCTTGTTACCCTTATAGAAAGTATCAGGCAACAAAACTGGAAGGGAAGAGTCCCTCAAGGTAGTCTGTACCATCAAAATAACTGTCTTTGTGGCGCTGAACTTAAGCCTATCACTTCCAGATCATAAGAGAATGATGTAGGGTAAACACAGATTCTGGAGGGAATACAAGATAGAACTGTGTGTCATTTGCATGACAGCATGGTACTGTAAAAACCTCTCAAAGGAATAATGTCACCCATTGGCAATAAGTAAATGGTGAGCAATAAGGGACAATAAATGGAGCTCTGAGGCACTCAGTGAGTTAGAAGGTAGAAGGAAGATGAATTAACCCCTGAAATCACTGACTTGGTTTGACCTGATATTTAGAAGCCAAACTAGTCAAGGACTAGTTCAGAGATACAACAGTACAGGCCAAATAATCTAATAGCATAGAAAGCTCTACCAATGTAAATGGAGAGATATTGAGAAGGAACAATAGTGAATAAAAACTCTGCTCCCTCACAGCTAGGATGTCATTAAAACTCTAGGAAGAACTGTATCAGTATAATTTTGATCCCTGAAATGTGAATGGAACAGATCAAGAATGCCATGAGAGCTCAGCTAATTCTCCAGCTGACAGTACATCACTTTCTCATGAACCTTATCAAGAAATGGAACGTTTGAGATGGGATGATAGTTACAAAGATTATCAAAATCTAGTCCAGCCTTTTTGAGGCTTGAGATAACAACAGCCTCCTTTAAAAAAAGAAGGAAACACCCTGCACCTATGTGAGATGATGATAATCTTGTGTATCAGTGGTCTAACTGCTTCAAGAACAAGCCACCACAAATCTTGATGGACATGGATCTAGTGAACAAATAGCTGTCAAGATCCCGGAGACAGAAGCATTGTCATCAGAGTTAGAAATTATAAGGTCTTCCCAGATGTGGTAGGAGAAGTCTTCCTATGAACTAATTGTAAGACATATGGGGCTTAATGGTGGAAAAGAGGAGTTGATGCATGCAGTGTTGGCACAGAAGTAATGGGTTGCAAGTTTGTACTTCTCAGATGAAAGTGACTGCCTGGCATCCAAACACTGAAGATTGTAAAGTTGGTCAGCTACAAAACAGTAGACTCAACAATCAATTTATACATGTAGGCAGATTTATGTTGGCAAATTTAACAGTCATAAAGAGCAAAATTATTTCCAAGGGCAAGTTTGTCTTCTAGGGCACCTGCATGTTGACACGTATGTTCTGATTTATGATGAGTCCCCCTTAAGGCTTGTAGAAAGGACTCAAATATTGGATCACAAGGAATCAAACTACAAAGGTGGACCTGTGCAGGAGTGATCTCATATAAGGCTTGACTTAGTAAAGAATTGTAAGTATTGAAAAGTCGTTAAGATCATTACAGAAGCAAGCAGATAGAGATAGGATATCAGAGGTAAACCTCTCTGGGGAAACAGTATGGAGACTTCTATGGATAACAGGACAGAGTTCAGGTAGATATTGGACAGGCAGATTAACAGAAAGGTTAGAGTGACGTGATCTGACTTAATCACTGGAGTAATAGTAGGGGTGGTGATAAGAGCACCAAACATGAAAATAAGATCCAGAAGACTTAATTTATTGTGTAAATTGAAAACTGTTCAGGTTACAGAGAACCCGTGAGCAAAAGGCATGGACAATTCCTCAATCCTAATGTTAAAATCTGCCACAATTGCCAAAGACAGTAAGTAAGAACATGGCTAAGGAGAAAGAGTAGGACTGGAATTAGGTAAATGCTTAGCAGATTAACTAAGGCTATATATGCTGGGTCATGTTTGGGAATAGAACATACAAATTTAAGAGGCTGAAGAACATCTTATTTGTCTTTTTAGGGACAGCTGGCTGACTACCAGGAAAATTGCAGGCAGTAAGGCATACATCCTCTAAAGCAGACAGAACAGGAGGAATGTGGGCAAGTTCTGGAAAATACTTCTGTAACAACTCATAGTATTTTCTGAGGGACTGAAAAGCCTCAGTGTTCTCCCACTGAAAAATACTGGGACATTATAGCAATAGTCTGAGAAACAGAACCCTCACAGGGATTATCAGAAACTGAGCTCTCCTCTGAGTCTGAATCAGAAATCTGAGGACAAAACCCTGAATCAATCCCTGCATCTTCCTGTTCAGTATCAGAATCTTGAATGTCTTCAGGAAAAGTAGAATCCCTCTTTCTTTAACCAGAAACTACTTTACAAGAAGGAACAAGAGCTTAAATTAAACCCTTCCCAGTCCCAGTAAACTACTCCTTAGTAAAGAAGTAGATACATGCTTGGCTTCCTGTTTCTTTTTGACAGGAAAAACGGGGTCAGCCATGATACTAATGACAGCACTGCTTCTCCAGGTATGAGTACAGTATTTCGACATAACAGAGAAACCTTCCCTATTTCCTCTCCCTGGACTGACAAGAATGGTTCTCCATTGCCCTCTGAGGGAAGTTCAACAGCTGCAGAGGACATAGTCTATAGTGGCTCAAAGTGCTACACCAGAAGGATCTGGGTCAAAAGATGAAAGGTACAACAAATCGCCACAGCAGAGTCATCCACCTGTGGCTGAGGCAAATTGCTAGCCTACTGTTGTGGTAAAGGGTGTTGTTTAACTTTTTCTTTTTGTTGTTGGGAAAAGGACTTAGCATGGGAACAGCAATCTTTTCCCTGGTCAAGCCAAAAACTGTGCTTCTTTCCTGGGAAAGGGAAGCAGCAAATACAGTTAAAGCTACCAGCCTACAAGTTTCTTTTTTGACACAGAAAACACGGTAAAAAGCATTTTAAAAGACTATGGCAACCATACAACAGAAAAATAAACAATTTCTCCACAAAAAATATTTTTCAGTTAGTTTACACTACTTTTAAACTGACAGAAAAAGATGAGTGGTCCATGTAAAAGAACATTACAGTCTTGAGACAGCCCATTAAAACACAACACTCTTAGCTTTAAAATGAAATTTCCTGAAGAGGAAAGTAATAAACTACAATACATTTAAGAAAATTGACCGTTTTTCCTCCAAAGGGAACTTATCTGCTTAGCAAAAGAAAGGAGAAGCTGACCATCAATTCTCAAATGCCTCAGAGGAGTGTACTCTTTGGCAGCAGTAAAGCTCTGAAGGGCTTGCTGCTCAAACTTGTCTTTTACTCAGCTCAGCTGAAGCTGCTTGACAGTTTGGGTGCATGGAAGGTAAGCTGAAGCCTTGAAAGGTGGCTGGCTGTTGTATCCTTGGGAGAATATAACTTGTATAGCTAAGGCTACTGGTGCATTGATCAATATGAAGATTATAGGTTCATAGTTTAGTACTAAGCTAACTGCCCTTGCAAGCCATTTTAAGCCTAGCCAATTATCCCTTGAGAGACTCAAACCCTGCACCTTGTGTTTGTAAGGCAAACATCTTAGCCATTAAGCCACCCTCCCAACCCTGTTGTTACATTTGAATATTATGTTACATATGAAAGTATGATATATGAGGAGTGTGTTTTAAAGTCATGCAGGACTTGTGGTACCAGAAGAGTGGCTGTTGGGACCCTGTAGTAATATCTATGGAATTCAACAGGTTTGCTCAATTTCCAAATTTATAAAACTGTTATCTATGATATAATGATTTATAGGTTAAAATATATCTAGTTATCTGTATATACATATATATCTTTCTGTATCATTCTACTTAAAATTATCTCTCTTCTACTATAAGGCTATGCAGTCTGCAGAAAATATACACACTGACATATATGGGTTCTCCTAGGCTTGAAAGATTGTCCTGTCTACTCAGTATTGAAAGTTATTGGTTTCCCTAGCTTTCTACAACTTTCTGCATACAATTATCTTTCTTCCACTAGGAGGATTTGCGGCTTGCAAAAATATTTTTCATTGTGGGCAGTATATAGACTGACACCTTTGAGTGCCACTAGATTTGTAAGATTCTCCTTCCAATCAGTATTGACAGTTATTGCTTTCTCTGTCTTTTTCCGTAATCTTACATAAAGTTATCTTTCTTCCCTCTGGAGTATTTGCAGACTGTAAAAAATATTTTTTAGTGAGAATAAATGTGTGTGCTGAAGGAAACTAGTAACCAGGAAGAAATCAGCACACCAAACACTTTCACTCACCCTGGTTTTAAGGCAAAAAGCTGTAAACCATTAAAAAAGAAAACAATTTAATGAATACATTTTCCCTACAACACACACCCAATACAAATGATACAATAATAGTTAAATACTTTCATCTCCTACATTTGGGAGTTCATCAGAACAAAAAAAAAATGACCAAATTGTGTCACTTAAATAATATTTGAACCCTAACTGCTTTATTTCTTAAAGACATATACATAATAAATCAGTAAAGAGATATACATAATAAATCAATTCAAAAATAAACTACACAGATGGACAATAACTCAACTTGTAAAAAGAGATAGTGATAACCAGTCAATTTAAATAACCAACTTAATATAGCTTTTAAAAGTGTAAAAACATAAAATATGTCATTACTTAGCAGACCCAATCAAACTCATCCATAATTTAAACAACAAAAAATATTACAAGGTATGTTTAACTTCTATAATTTAGCTGCTCATAAATTGAGAACTGGGATTATGGATGTACTGGGGGAGTGGTGGCATTAAGTCTTATTTGCCATAGTAGTTCTTTATATTTCAACTTATTCTCCCACACACTGCTCTGGGGTACGGGATCATGATTTCAAAAATTCCAAACAAAAACTTCTCAAATTGCTCACATACAAGAGTGTGTTTCTACGTTGTGTTATTTATGCTCTCCTTCAAAATACCATAACAATTTTCATATATGCTTTTCCTAAGTAACATTCCTGTTTCCCTGCATAAAATGCACAGCAAGATGAGCATTTAGCTAAATATACTAAATCTTTACTTCCACAATTAGCTTTTTGAAAGGTCACCATATTAGGTTATCTACTTTCTAAGTTTACCTTATTGCCATTTAAAATAAGCTTACATGGAGTACAAGCTCCACATTTAAGGGTACCCTGCTATAGCTTCTAGGTCCAGATTTGTTGTTCCTTTCCAGAATCTGTTTTAAATGACTCCCAGTTTTATAAACAAAATGTTTTTCCACCAACTGCAACCTTTCCTTATTAACCAAACATATTTTCCAGTTTGCTTTGCTTCAACTATATTCTTAATGTTATTACTTCCCACATTACATTGTGCCAATAATGCTTTATTAAATTTTGTACCCACACCTACATCACCCTTAGAATGCAAAGGGTCCATCTTATTCATAGAATTCTCATTAGGGGCTGTTCCTAACAGAGGTCCAAATCTAGTTTTCCTCAAGTTCATAATTTGACTACTAATGCTAAGAACTAAGTATCCAGAGTATCCCCTCCCTGGAAACTTTGTTTTAACTTAGTTCTCTCAGAAACAAACATATTGAAATTACATACCATACAACCAAATACATAAATTGACCCTTTACAAATGCTTTCTTAAGTGCAGAAAGATGTAAACCATTAACATATAAATATGAATTACTAAATGTCGGTTTCCTATCTATGTTAGAACTAAAATCACTACTACAACTGTAAATATATATTTATATAAAAGTGGTATCTTCCCTTTGAAATTAATAAATAAACTTCAGAAAATCACTTGCATGATTTAAATATGTTACAAAATTATAAACAGTCTCTTCTGAGCCATTCCAAATGAAAATATCATCCAAATATCTAAAACAGACCTTACAGTGTAGAAAATATTCCAAAGAAATAAACTAATTTCATTGTCCTGATCAATAAAACCAAGTTTGCAAACACAGGGGTGCAAGCTGCCCCCATGGCAATACCCTTCATTTGTTGGTATAATTCCACTTCATAAAATGTAAAACTATTTTCCAAGACAATGTATACACAAGTTATAAAGAAATTAGTTCTCACAGAAGTTAAATATCGCAATTCAAAAAAGCCTCATGAAAAAATGTTTTGCTCTGATCCTGGAGGATACAAGAAAAAAAGATAAACAACATCTATAATTAAAAATATATACCTGTTTCCCATAATTCACTCTTCAACCTATCTAAATAAAATCCCAGGAATCTTTTATAACATGTGATACCACACCATAAACAGTTTAGAATATATGGCAAAGGGGTAAGTCTTGGAATCTTGGAATTTTGTACTGCAACAATTGGCCTAAAAGGGCAGTGCACCTTAGGAATCCAAAATATAATTCGAATTACCGATTTGGAATTCCTAAGAAAGTCAAACTGGTAAATTAATAGCACCATGCAGCAAGCAACCTTCAATATATAAATCTATTTTTTAAAGGTATGTTTCCCTGGTTCCTAGTTACTGGTGCATAAACAACTTCAACCAGTAATATACTGAACATTAAAATAATCAATACTATGAAAAATAACAATCGCCCCACCAAAATTGGGTTTCATTGCTCTCAATGATTTATCCCCTTTAAGTTTATTTAAAAGTCTGGTCTCCTTCTTATTTAAATTTGTTCTAAGGGAAGATCTACATGTTAAAAAAAAACTTGCATAAATTTTCGAGGAAAGCATTTTCAAACACTTGGAAGATGGAATGTAAGGCTGGTTTAGAAATACTTTTCTTCTTACTTTTTTGCTCTCAAATTTTAAACCATGGTCTAGATTTTTGACCATTACAGCTAAATTTTGTTTTCTAGTGAACAATTTTAGATCTATAATAGACTCAACTATACCAAAAGATTTGACTGGGACAAAGGAAAACATGTTCTCAAATAAAGAAAAAAAAATAATGGTAATTGTTAAATGACTGTAATCAAATATGTTAAACAGTAATTTGTGAGAACTCCAACAAACAGCATATTCCAAATTATATTAGTTGAGGACCCTTGATTACTGCCTTTATCAAGTATTGCCCTCTACTGTCCCTTCCCCTTTTTGGTTTGACATTTTTCCAACTTTGAAAGGGATAATAGTAGCTCTGTTGGAGTGGGGGCAGCCTGTACTGGGATGTCCCCTTTCCTCAGTATATATTAAACTGTATTTTGTGAGAACTCCATTAAACAGCATATTACAAATTATGTTATTTGAGGATCCTTGATTACTACCTTTATCAAGTATTGCCCTCTACTGTCCCTTCCCCTTTTTGGTTTGACATTTTTCCAACTTTGAAAGGGATGATAGTAGCTCTGTTGGAGTGGGGGCAGCCTGTACTGGGATGTCCCCTTTCCTCAGTATATATTAAACTGTATTTTGTGAGAACTCCATTAAACAGCATATTACAAATTATGTTATTTGAGGATCCTTGATTACTACCTTTATCAAGTATTGCCCTCTACTGTCCCTTCCCCTTTTTGGTTTGACATTGTTCCAACTTTAAAAGGTGTGATAGTAGCTCTGTTGGAGTGGGTGCAGCCTGTACTGGGATGTCCCCTTTCCTCAGTCTGTTAACCATTCAGACCTCTGTAAGGTGGAGGTATTGTAAAGGATCATAACTTCTTGCTTGCTAGCAACCTCTCTATTTGTTGCTGTACCATCCTGCTCTTTATTTGTAACATTATTAATGTTACTAATATTACCTTAATCAAAACCGCCCCCACCTCACCTTTGTTCCCTTGTATACCATAATGGAGATTAGGATATGCAGGCTTCTTGTGGTACTATTTAAGGTCCTTTTCTATCTTCCTTCTTTTATGATTTTTATTAATTTCACTCTGTCAATCTAATCAAAAATGTACCTCTCCCATTAAGTAAAAACAAGTATTTTTGAATTTTATCATTAAGAATATAAATTCCTTTAAAATAATATTAATACATTTTTCATTCCATCTAATGAATGCTTGCAAAAGTTCAAGACTATGCTGGTTAAACACATCACACAGATGTCTGTAAAAGGGGACTGAATGTTCAACACATTTGGGAACTTATAACAGCATAATCCTTGTGGTACAATCCACAATCTCAAACCCTCTGTAAAATATTCATTGTCTATCTGTAAATTACACAACTTGTTTAACTTCTTTTCAAAAGCTTATAACAATATCAAAAGTAGGATTGGTAGATTCACTTAAAGAATTCAATGCAAAGTTTCCATTACAGTTGATAGGCACCATAGAATTACATTTTTTACCTTCAAATCAGGCCAACAGAAAGCATTTGGTGCACTGACTGACAAACCATCTCTACCACTGAGCCTACAGCCAGTGATAAAGGAAAAGGACACTTCACAGGTTAGTTCAGTTCAGCCTTCTTAAATTTATTACATTTTCATATGCATGGCTTTCCTATCCTGAGCTGTTGTACTGGCTTTAATGTGTCTTTCTGACCCATGAGCAACATTTTTAAACTTTCTCTGCTTCTCTGTCCTTTTAAGTTACTCACATTATATTAGCAAAAGCACTCACACTGCTGTTTAAACCTCCCCTTACCACTATTTTCACAGACTGTTTTTTTAATACTTCCATACGTGAGAAGTTTTGACCTGCTCTATTCACCTTTGCTATACTCAGAGTCACTATACTCAGAGTCACTATGCTCTCCTACTCTACCCACAAATTGATACCCAACCACTCATTATCTAAATTAGTATTACACATACCCCCTCCCCTTCCTCATTTCTCTCCCCTCCTCTTCCTACTAACTTAAACAATCCCTGCTACCCTGCTAGATCATCCAATAGCATTCACCCAAATGCTTTACAATCTTGTTACCTTCCCTCATCGCTTATTCTTCTATATTACTCATTTAATTTACTATTTTCTATTGTTACACCATTGCAGTCTATACTTTTTATTCTCCTTTTCTCCATTTACAGTATTTACATCTTCTTCTTCAGGAAGTCTTTCAATGTTGACCCAAAACCTTTTATTAAACACATCACCCAGATTCTGAAATTTTGTCTTTTGGCTACAATATAATTCAATGTGAAAAGCAAGAGGTGTTGCAATTGTATACAATAACTGTCTAACTTTCTCAGCTCTCAAAACTACTATACAAACCTTCCAAATGCAGAACTTCCAATTTCTCTTCTCATTGTTAATAAACATAAAAAGCTATTTATAGTTGCCCTCTGCATACCACTAGGTAATAATATTAGATTCATAGATTCATAGGTTCATAGGTTCATACTAGGCTAACTGCCCTTGCGAGCCACTGTAAGCCTAGCCAATTATCCCTTGTGAGACTCAAACCCTGCACCTTGTGTTTGAAAGGCAAACACCTTAACCATTAGGCCACCCTCCCAGACTTATTAGCTTATTTGAAGAAATTCTTTGCTGGATAACTTCAAATGTCACTAATGAAACCATCATCTCTGGTGATATTAACAATGACTGGCTATCTGGGACATCTAATACCCCAGCTACTACTAGTCTTAATTTGTATGGGTTAAAACAGCTAATCTCTTGTCCTAGTCAGCTCAACAAATTGAATCATAAAAATTCTATCCTCAGCTGGATAGTTGTTGTGTCTGACACCAGTAAGTGTGCTAACTCAGGACTACTACCTGATTCTCTTAGTGACCATCATCTTATATTCACCAATAGATAAATCACCCATCAGCTATAAAAACATCAATATACAACTACTTAAAATGTTTCTATCTTTCATCCTGGCACTCTCAATAATTTACAAAAATCCTTTTACTGGTCTCCACTTGGAACCCTATCCCTAGACAGAGCCCTTAACAAATTCAATATTATATTCATGAGGATCTACCTGAAAACATTGAAAGCTTGAAATGCCGATAACGAGAACACCAACACAAAACACCGGCAATGGAAATGATCGACAGTTCAAAATCCCGACGCTGAAAACACCAACATGTGAAACGAGCGCGACTGTGTAAGTATGCAATAGTGATGGACATTAGGGTTAGGGTGCGGGTAAGTGTGCGTTAGTGACAGACTTTAGGGTTAGGGTGTGGGCAAAGTAAGTGTGTGATAGTGATGGATTTTAGGGTTAGGGTGCGGGTAAGGTAAGTGTGCAATAGTGACGGACTTTAGGGTTAGGGTGCGGGTAAGGTAAGTGTGAGACAGTGACGGACTTTAGGGTTAGGGTGCAGGTAAGGTAAGTGTGCGATAGTGACAGACCTTAGGGTTAGGGTTTGGGTTAAGGTTAGTGCATAGATAGTTGTGTATGTAAGGTTTAGTGTAAATTTGTAAGGTTTTTGGTGTGCTTGTGTTGTGTGTGTGTTTTTTTCGGAAAAGAAATTTGTTTTGTTGACTGTCGGGATTGTGGTTTGTCGGGCATGTGAACTGTCATGTGTTTGAACTGTCGGTTTTGTGGTGTCGGTGATCTCGTTGTCGGTGTTTGTGCTTGTCGATGTTTTCAGGTAGATCCATTCATGAATATATTAAATATCATTTCCCCTACCAGAAATAAAAGAATAAAAATGACTCAAACCCCCTGACTTACTCATTCAACTAGAATTCTCATTCCAAAAATATGACAAAGCATGGAAACAATGGCACAAAGATAAAAACCCCTCAAACCTTACAACTATGCAAAGAGTTGCATAACTTCACCAAAAAGCAAATTTACCTAGACAAAATAATTACTTAGACCCACAAGATAATCGCAAAAAAAAAAAAAATCCAAAGAACTTCTGGAGCTCAAGTAAGATTTTTCAACCTGGCTCTCCTTCCTCACCAAATCCCTATCTGGAATTATGCCTGCCAGAAACAGCTAGCAAATGTAACAAGTTCTTCATCAACATCATGGCCTCTACTACCTGCAGCTCTCCCCAACCATTTAATCAATCACAAAACACTAGTAGCCCTGACAACTCTGCCTTTAATCTTCAACTTGTCACCATGTCATATGTTAGACAGCTACTAAAGAAAGGGAAACCCTGTTCTCCTTCTGCCGATGGTCCCCCTGCTGAGTACCTTAAGCTCTTTGCAGACTCTGTTGCATACCTAGTATTAATTCTTATTAATGGATCTATTCAGGAGTCCCATGCCCCCTTTGAAAAAAAAAATCTTTATTACTCCCATCCATAAAGGAGGTAACTCTTCTGAAATCTATAAATTTAGGCCACTTGCCATCCTATTTCCCCTTTATAAGATCCTTGAAAAGTATAAATTCATAAACAACTCTTTCAGTACCTCGTATAAAATGACCTCCTAACCCCAACACAAGACCCTGGCACTTTTAATACAGCTACTGACCAAAGGAAGGAAGGACAGTTTAATCCTGGTCAATTTGACCACAATGCAATTGGATACACTTTCATAATTAAATTCACATTTATTGTCTATGAGAATATTTATTGGACAGTTTGCCCCTGGATGATTTGACCCCAGACTATCTGACCCCAATTTAATTTAATAAAAGCATTTTACTACTTAATATTTTACTCAGGAATTTTACATAGGGATTTAATATATTATTTAACATTTTGATATGAAAATGTTAATTTAATATGTAAATATAAATTTAAATATTTAGAGTTTTTAATGTGTACAATAAAATCAATTTGGAATTTTAATTAGGAAGTTAACATATTATTTATTATTTTTAGTCAGCCCATTAAGAAATTGTGAGCAGCTCCACATAGGTATTCTACATTTGTTCAATTGGCAGGAGCATTTTGTAACATTTTTTTTACCAGCAGGTGGCACTAGTTACATATTTTTAGTGTGCTGTGATGAAATTCTACTTTACATTTGTTATGTGTTAGTAATAACAACGCATAGTGGTTTGCATCTTACAATAGTAGCACAAGAAGGAGCTCAAGACTTCATGATGGCAATACATTTATTGTGTAAAATCAGTTCAAGCAGGTATTTTAGCCAGACTTCATGCTGGCAATAAATACATTCTTTGTTTATGGCTCGTATTCTTTCATTTACTCGCATATTGTCATGTACTACTGTCAGTTCCGGTATTGAATCAAGGGGATTTTAATGTTTATGTAGTGTATATGAAGTTTTTAATGGCTGTTTAATTCTGTAGATGTTCTGTTTTTTATACTGTACTAATCTTAAATCTGTATATTTAAAGTTTTACAGATATAGTTTTGGAATCTGTTAATGCTGAGGTCAAATTCCCCGGGGTCAAAACATCCTGTAGCCCCAAGGAAAGATTATCTCTTCTGTTTTTCTAGCTGTCTCAAAATCCTTTGGCATAGAATTTCATGAGAAACTTCTGACTCAAATGTCCTCACAAGCAGTGGAGTAGCTAGAGTTTCTGCTGCCTAGGGCTGTCTGAGTTTGCCACCCCCCCCCCTCACAAAATCATGGTCAATTGGGGTCTCCCCATGCACAGCCTCCCCCCCTGCAGCCATTCCAGTGTCCCATTACTTGGCAATTTCTCCCTATTTACCATAAACACTGTAATGTATATACCATCCACCAATATCAGTAAATATGCACAACCTCTGCAGAAGTAAAAGTCATCTAAATAATTCCACAGTAAAGAGATCTGTAACTAATGAAGAGGTTGCTACTAGCAAACAACTTTATGTTTCATTGTTTCATCTACAAATAAAGTGCCTGTTGCCTTTGAAGAATAAATTGCCTATGTTATATTAAAAAATGATAAGCTAGTAATATTGCAATAGGGAATGGATGGCAAACTGATAATAGGTTCATAGTTACTAGGTATCTCTGGCAGAAAGGACACTTACAGGACTACATCTACCCCCTTTAAAGTACAACACAGTACAGTATCAGCGATCCATCCATAGGTCTCAACCTCTTAAGTGGCCAATGTGGAACACAGACCCTAACAATGTGTGACAAATGGTCAAAATGTGGAACACCCTTTTTTTGCACTGAGCTTAAACGCGCCATTGCCATGGAGCATGGTAGAACTGTAACATTCAATAACACACACTTCTCAGATCCAAAAACCTTTGTTTGATAATCTGCAATACCATAACCACACCATAAGTAAATGAAACAGCACTTAGAAAATGTAGTAAATGTGATTTTTATTTTTGTAAACAGACATATTGCAATTCACACAAAGTTTAGACCAAGTTAAACATCCTATCATATGTCTGATGTAGACTTATTGTATGCTGCTGTGGCTTTCTTGGCAGCCTCTAAAACATGTTTTGGCAGCTTAATATCACAGACATCCAGTTCTTCATTCATTTTAACTGCCAACAAAGAGTTCAGTGTTTTTACACTCAGAGACTGACGCAGTTCAGTTTTCACTTTCCGCACCATACTAAATGTTCTTTCCATTTGTGCATTAGAGTGTGGCAAGCAAAGTAGACTCATCATCAGCTGCTTGAGTGGCAGTTCCCCTTCAGTGCAAAGGTCCCTCAGAAGGTGTGCCCAATACTGTGACACACATGAGTGGGGCCCGTCTACTGGTCCTGTCAGATTCCCCGTGTCCTCGATCTGATATTGGGTGAACTCATCGATTAGTTGTACGGCCTCAACATCATTTTCACATACACCCAGACGGAAGCCAACATCTCTGACAAGCCCTGAAGAAATGTCCAATTTTTTGGCTGGATTAATAAGTAATGCAGCATCTTTCAGTAAGTGATCCTGCATGGGAAACTTTTTCAGCATTTTCAGCGGCACTGCAGCATAAAAAGCTGCAACTTTTTTATAACGGTTAAATTCAATGACTGTGCCAGCAATATCCTCCTCATGGCTGTCCATGTACTTCTTGACTTCATAGTTCACCATTTGGTAGAACACAGCTACTGTCAGTCAACACTAACACATCACTGTGTTTGATTAGTCTGACAGCAGATGCAGGTCTGAGGAGTCTGCCAGCATACTGCTGCAGGAGTTTATGTACAGTGGCATGCAGTGTCAGTAGCTGACTTTCTCTGCTCTGAAGCTGTATGTTGAACTCCAGTAAGGGTTCCAGTGCATACTTAAGGAACATAAAAGTCATATGCACTTCATGACTCTGCAAATTTTTAGAAATTAAGTTAATCTTAGCAGACCTTGGCTCTGCAGACAGAAAATATGAATTTAGAGTTGGCCACATGTCCAGGGTTCTGTTAATAACCTTACCAAGACTGAACCATCTAGTAGGTGCATGTCTAATGATCTTGAGGGGGTCAGTATCTGTGAACAAAGCAAATTCCTGCAGTTTTTGTTGTCTTTGTGCACTGGAACTGAAATGGCAGTACAGATTTTATACAAATTCTTCAACTGGTGAATGTAGTGCTTTTACATCAGCCTTACTACAGAGATCTGCCAAGTGGCAGACACCCCATGTTTACAATTGTGGGCTTCACCTCCTTTAAACGAGACAGCACAGAATTGTGTTTTCCAATCAGTGAGGCAGCATTGTCTGAAGAAAAGCCCACAATGTTGGAAACTGGAATGTTAAATTTTGTCAGGCTGGACATTAAAGAATCAAACATTGCTTGTCCAGTTCCTGACACACATTCTGGCATATCAAGGAACCTTGTCACATTTTTGCTTGCCTTTTCATCAAGGTAACCAACAAGGATGACTAACAGTTTGTCATCTCCCATGTCTGTGCTTTGGTCCATATACACACAGAATGGTGACTTCTGGCAGGCTGCTGCAGCATCATTCTGGTAATGAGGCCCAGCACATCCCGTGCAATGCATGCTGCCTTTGTCGCTCCACATGTCATTTTATGGAGAACATCTTGATCCTCTCCACACTTCTTCATAAATTTCATCATGTGTTCTCCTACTGCAAATGATAGGTTGTGTTTAGCAAGGAGAGACACAAAACCAACCTCTGCCTCAACCACCTTTGCACTTGCTAAACTCTGTGGTCCAAAGAAATCCACCATAGATCTTCCAGCTGCATGCTTGCAATTCTGCCTGTGTTTCTCACTGTTAGCATGTCGTTGCAGGTCATGTCGGCCCCCATGATGGATTGTGAAATCCGTGTTACAAGTCTTGCAGAAGGCAAATTTCACTCTGCGCCTACTCATAGAAAGCCAGTCAAAGGCACTTGCCCAACTTGGCTGAAAAACTGTGTATCTTCTCTTCTTTGGGGTGTGAGCTGTATCTACATCCCTGTCCTCACTGTAGTCTGGGTAGTCTATACCTAGCAGGTTTGCAAAACACAGTGGTTTTAAACAATGAAACAAATGGGGTTACAGTGCAGAAAGGAAAATTAGAAGATGTCCTTAATAGCAAAGATATAAGACAATAGGGCCATAACCTACCCATATCACTGGAGATTTCCTGACTTTGCACCCTCTTCTCTTGCTCATCTCTGCTCCTTTTGTTTACTGTAAAGGCCTGCATGCTTCACTTCCTTGCCTCAATGACACTTTCAATCCTCTGGTGCTCACTTGCCCACCTAACCAGTGTTGCAGAAGAGAAGAGTGACTTTCATGACATTCAGTACTCAAAGCACCTTTGATTATATCTCAAAATCCATGCCAAGGAACACATCCAGCTTAACAAAGGCACTTACACACATCATGACAATACTACTTGCAAATACTACTTGCATTTTACATTCACCACTTTAGATGTGTTCTACCCCTGTCCTACAGCCAGGTATGTGCCTGGCAAAGATGCCTAAAAAGGTACTTAAAACCAGGGCCCTCTGTACTTATACAATAATGTGCCATTTAAGACAAAGAATGCAGGATCAAGTTACACAAAGTTCTACCGAAAACAAAACTGGATATGTTACAGCATCTCATTACTAAAACTCACTTTTGACATCCATCCTGACATACTTCTCAACCTCTTAGTGCAAGAAAACTGGACAAAGCCCAACACAAGAGGGACAAGCAGCACAGAGACTTTAAATATTGCTCTTTTAACCTTAGAAATATTACTCATAAACCTAGAAAGTTTGTCACACACTGTTAGGGTCTGTGTTCCACATTGGCCACTTAAGAGGTTGAGACCTATGGGGACAAGCAGCAAAAACGTACAAACACTTTAAAAGCTGCTCTTAATAAACCTAGAAAGTTGCTAGAACAAGACCTGTCTTTATCCAAAAACAAAGTCAATTAGTTTCAGACACGTATGAGGGTGACAAGCAGCAAAAACATACAAACACTTTAAATATTGCTATTATAAACCTAGAAAGTTGCTAGAAGAGGACATGTCTTTGCATACAGTTTCTCCAAAAAAAAAGGCAATTACTTTGAGACGTACTAGTGGACAAGCAGCGGAAACATGCAAACACTTTAAAATATTGCTCTTATAAACCTAGAAAGGGCAATTACTTTCAGAGACGTACTAGGGTGACAAGCAGCAAAAACATACAAACACTTTAAAAACTGCTCTTAATAAACCTAGAAAGTTGCTAGAACAAGGACCTGTCATGGCATACAGTCCACCCCCCCAAAAATATATAAAACAGACATTAGGGGCAAGCAGCAGAAACAGACACTTTAATATTGCTGTTTTAAACTTAGAAAAGTTGCTTGAACAGGATCTGTGACACAAGCAGCACAAAAATACAGACTAAATATTCTTACACACTAAGAAAGTTGCTAAAATCACAGGGGCTGTGCTAGCATAAGGGAAATATTTGCAACTATTACAGCCTAAAACACTTACCTCTGCTTTGCCTACCACTTCAGCTGAGCTCAACTCAATACAATCCAAATACACAAAGTTGAAAATCCCGGTTGTCTAGCAGCACAGCAGAAAGAAAAATCTCAGCCCTTGTATAACACCGCAAACAGACTTCTCTCGCCGAGTCACCTCTCATGGCAGGCAGGCTAACTTCCACCGACTCCCGTCTTCTTCTTCCCTGATGTCTTCGATCTGGACTGCAATTGGCACTGCTCCTTCCTTCTTCCTGCCTAGTGTTGAAACTCCAACGATCAAACACAAAAAAGTAAAATTCCTGATTCCTGGAATCCTTTTTCAAGCCATTATTTTGGCGCGAAAAGGCTTCCAGGAACACAATTGGTCTCTATTTGGGAGTTCTCATTGGCTCCCGTCCTCCTCAGATTCTCTACTTGATTGGGTCGTAGACGGAGTTCACGTTTGGCCGTAAATGCGGTCTATGAGCAAATCAAAATCTGCAGAGCACAGCCAATGTGGAAGGGTAGCAGAGCTATGCATTGGTTTGTATACCGCAATGCCGATTGGCAGTAATTGCGGTACACAAACCAATCAAAAGCCTTGTAGCGGAGCCACAGCTGTTCAATGCATAACAGTGGAACAGTGGCTTTGCTCTTCATTAAATGCGGAGCGTTCTGCATAATCCGAAGCACTTGGATGCTCAAGATCCATCTACATACTGTGGGAGTAGAACCCACAACCTTCTGCATCAAAAACAAGTATACTACCTGTTGTGCTACTAACAGTGTAAACAGACTTGGTATAAGCAGCACTAAACTTCTCTTCCCCTGAAGCTTTCAGCTCCTTGTAAAATACACTTGACACTCAACTATAGCTCTCAATTTTGCAGCACAAGAAATCTGGAAAAAGCCAAAATGTATTGGGGGTGAAGCCCCAAAAAAGAACACATTTTAAACATTGCTTGTACAATCTTAGAAAGTTGCTAAAATAAAATGTTTTGAGTTACCATGCTTTTCCTGAAAGATACGAAGACTGAACCTTAAATGGCTATCATTATTTAGTGAATTGAGTTCTCACTAATTTGCCAGAAAACTACAAATTTTAAGAGGAACAGACCAAAAGTATGATCCAAACATTCCAGACAGTCTGTGAAAAGCTGGACACTTGAGAGCTATGGACTTAACCCTTGAATCACAAGTGGTGGTAGGGGTAGAGGGTTCCTATTAGAATACCGAATGCTTGAAATGTCGAATGTCATATGGTCAACACCATATGATCGACATTTCAAGAGTTCGAAGGTTAAATGTAACGTGCCATGGTGCAGAATTTCCCTTTTCTGCACTGAAGTGTGGTCTCGGAGTTGGTATATTTAAGTAGGGGTGATGTGGAGGGTGCAGGGGGGGCTTGCCCCCCTGCTCACACCATTAAGGTAAGTTTTTCTTTTCTTTTGAAAGTTCGAATATATAATATAGACCCAGAGTAGAGAATTCAGGCTCTTGTTCCTTGTATCTAAGGTACAGGGTTTGAGCATATGTAATACTAACCACCAGGTATACCTACCCGGGTTATTAGACAGGCACACACACACACACAGACCCCCACACACACACACAGAAAAGATGAAAGAGAGAACAAGACTACTGTTTGATACCATATGCAGAGAAGTGATGCTATGGGACTGTTCTAAACTACTAAAGTGACAGTCCCAAAAGTGCCGCCCAGCGCAGACCACCCCTCTCACCCCGCCAGCTACTTCACTACTCACAAGCCTTTCTATACCAACTCTTCCATGTCTCTCTAACTACCTATCTGAAAGATATCTATCAGATGGCTCTCCCCTCTCTCTATGCCTTATTCTTATTTGAAACAGGTGTTCCTCAAGGCTCTATTCTTGATCTACTGCTCCTTAACATTTTCATCAATAACTTAAGTACCTCCTCTCAGGCTGCATTATCTGCATACTTGCTTTATTCAGTATGCAGAGAGCACAGCTATTATCTGCTTATCTGATGATGCAATACAGCTATAATCCATGACACAAGATGCCTTCAACTCAGTTGAACTATGGCTATAACAAAACCAACTTTTACTCAATCCCAAAAAGACTAAACTACTACTAGTTTTACTAAGTCCCACACCAATGCTAAAAATAACTTCCACACTACCCTTCTAAACAATACAGCTATTGAAGTAATTACCCATACCAAATTGCCAGGAGTCACCAGAGATGACAATTTAAGGTTTGATCTTCACATACAAAACTGCATAAAAAAATCATGAAAAGCTAGGCCTGCTATATAGAACAAAACATGTCTCATTCCTAGTAGAATCGCTAGGCCTGCTATATAGAACAAAACATGTCTCATTCCTAGTAGAATCGCTAGGCCTGCTATATAGAACAAAACATGTCTCATTCTGCTATATAGAACAAAACATGTCTCATTCCTAGTAGAATCGCTAGGCCTGCTATATAGAACAAAACATGTCTCATTCCTAGTAGAATCACTCTTGCTAACTCTAATCTTTACCCTACCTTGTCTGGCTCACCTATTTTGACTAGCATCCAGATTCTCCCTTAAATCAACACTGCAGCAAGGCTACAATAAGTTAGATTTACAGTTAACCTGCCACATAAACCTCATCATTACTCTGCATTATGTGCTTTCAACTGGTTAGAATGCCCATACACAACTTCTAAACCATAAAAAAATAAATCACCCCTCTACCTATCCATCTATCTCCTAAGTACTTTATTACTACCTAACAAATCATTCTCTGCCCTTTCAACAGAAAAACCTGCTTGAAACCCCAAAAAAGTATGAGACAAAGTCTGTACTCGCACTGCATAGCTAAACTATGAAACTCCATCCCAAATTCAATTACAGCTATACCTAGCATCCATGTATTGAAGTCCCTGTCTCAAAGAATTTCTCACTAACTCATGGTTATGCCTATGCACCTCACCTGTGTGATCTACATCAACAAATACTTCACATTTATGCTAACCACTCACCATACTATGTACCTTTCTCTCCATTCTTAGAGGGCACTTGTACCTTTTATTTTAATTGCCTAACATAATACACTATACTTCTAATACTTTTGTATAAATTGATTGTCATTGGTTCGTAGGTAGGTACTAAGCTATTGACCCTAGGACCTATATAAGCCTAGCAAAAAAGGTACCCTGGCTTTCACCACCCAAGAAAATGATTTTCCTGTGCCCCTGTCGAACAGAGCCACAGAGGTGATCCCTGGGGTGAATTTCCTATTTCCCATCCAATCATCAAGATTTTTCTTGAAGACTGCTAATGAGGAGCTTTGTTTGATATAGACAGGTACTTTGTTGCAGAGTATGGGAAGTCTCTGGGACAGGAATCTATCCCTCCAGCATGTTCTGTTTAATGTAGTGACAAGGTTTAGATCCCTAGAGAGTGCAGCTTGGAAGAATTGGGATTTAAGTGGAGCATGTCCAACAGCTCTTGGTTTGACATAGCTTGCCTCTGAGTAGGTGATATGTGACGGAGTAAAGATGGATTTTTTTGAGACGGTCTGCGTAGGGCATCTGTTTGAAGCTGGTAATCCTCTTTGTGAGATATTTCTGTGGCCTTTCCAGTTGTTGTAGATGTCTTGTGAGGTACATACCAAAAGGGGTGTTGTACTCTATAATGGGTCTAATGAGTGTTGAGTAGAGGGGAACAATGACCTCTTTTTTCCTGGATGAGAGACCTTTTGTGATGAGGTGTGCCACGTAGAAGGATTTCATGACTACTGTGGCAATGTGATTATCAAAGGAGAGACTACTGTCCACCTGTGACCAAGGTCTCTTATCATACTTTCGGTGTTAAGTAGATTACCACCTATGTGGTAGCTCATGGGTACAGATTTTTTTACCAAAGGGGGATGACAATGCACTTTTGGCATTGACGTTGAGGCCATGGCTTTGACACCAGGCATATGTCTCAGTGAGGCCTTTTTGTAGGATGTCCACATCGTTAGGAGCTTTGATTATGGCTCCTAGTTTGCAGTCATCTGTGAACTTCTTTAGCCAAAGACCTTCTGTGTTAGCCTGTACTTCAGAAAAGTAGATACCAAACAGGAGAGGACCCAGGACTGAACCCTGTGGTACTCCACTTTTCACTGGTCTGAAGTCGGATATGGAGTCTGCTACTTTTACAGTGTGGGTTCTGTCAGTGAGCCAGTTGGCAACCCAACTTGTGACACAGGGATTTATACCTAGTTTAGTGAGTTTTTCTATAATTCTAGAGTGGGGGATAGTGTCAAAAGCCTTGGTGAGATGTAGATAGGTTGTGTGAACCACCTTACCCTCGTCTACGGCTTTGGTGACTGCTTCAAAGAAGTCTATCAGATTTAGGAGACATGATCTGCCTTTTATAAACCCGAACTGGGTGGGTTCCAGAGTTTGGAGATTACCAATGTCTTTGTGTACAAGATCCATGATGATACGTTCCATGGCCTTGCAGACCAGGCTCATTAGGCTAATGGGGCGGTAGTTTATGGGGTCCGTTATGGCTTCCCCTTTGTGGAGTGGGATAACCGTCACTGTGCACCATTCAGTGGGCACAAAGCCTGAGGTGAGGCTATGATTGAATATGGTGTTTAGGTGGGGTGCATTCTGCAGTTCGCGTAGAATGCAGCCTGGTATGTTGTCAGGTCCCATGCATGCTGTGTTCTTGGTTTTGGAGAGTATGGTTTTTACCTGTGCAGCCATGATTACAGGAACTTTGCATTCTTCCAGTATAGAGATGGGCCCTTTAGGGGGTGAGTGGGTGGTAAAGTTAGCTCTGAACCTATCTGCCAGGATGTTGGCAATATCAGCTGGTTCTGTATATTTAGTGTCATTGTGCTGTAGCTCAGAGCAGATCTGAGTGTTGCCATTGACATGCTTGATATAGCTATAGAATGCTTTGTGGTTGTCTTTAAAATCAGTGGCTATTTTGTTTTCATAACTAGCTTTGGAGGACTTTATGAGGGATCTCAGCTTCTTACTAAGACTGACCAGGGAGTTTCTCCAATCATGGGATTTACTCTTTTTTGCAGCAGTTTCTTTATTCTGTTGTAGAGTTTATGGCAGGGGACCACCAGATTGTCTTCCTTCTTTTGGAGGATAGCATCTTGGTTCTGTTAGGGATAGCATGATCCATGTACTTGTGTAAGTGCTTATAAAGTGCATTTGTGTAGGATTCAGCAGTCGTACCTCTATTCTCCGTCTGCATGGGTGTCGTGAGGTTTGTCACTTCTGTCTTAAGAAGTGTGAAGTTGGCTTTGGAGAAATTTTTTACAGTTGTTTCCCTAATGGCAGGTGGGGGTGGGATGTGGATGTCTAGGGTGATTAGCTTGTGGTCGGATCTGACCAACGAGGAATTGACCTCTGGTGTGGAACACCGGTTGCCCATGTTGGTAATGGCCAGGTCTAGGATATTGCTGCCCCTGGTAGGGGTGTGGATAAGTTGATCCAAGGCACTGGAATTTATGAATTCCAGAAAACGTTGAGCAAAAGAGTTGGTATGTGAGTATTTTTCCCAGTTAATGGTGGGGTAGTTGAAAATGCCCATTATTAGGGTGCTGAGTTGTACCCTAATATTTTCCAGTGTATCAAGAAATGAGGAGTGGGAATCCTGGGGCATGGTGGTGGGATCTGTATAGCAAGTTACAATCTGGATTGTGGTCTTGCCCAGAGTTAGTTGCACTTGGATAATCTCGGATGCATTATGCTGAGCAACTAGCCTGGAGGTATGGATATCCTTAATGAATATGGACATGCCTCCGCCTTTAGTGTTTCGGTCCTGGTTAGGTGGCCAAAAGGTGTGGTATGAATTATAGCCTGGTAATGCAGGGGTGCTCTCTGGAGTCTTGAACCAAGTCTCTGTCACTGCACAGATGGCGATGTTCTCCATTTTAAGGAGTGCCTCGAGTGAATGCATTTCGAGATTTAGACTTTTAGCATTGAGTATCATTACCCTCAGATTTTGTTTGCTTGTACCTGTTAAGGTGGTGAATTTGTCATTTGAACCTTGCCTAAAATGGCATTATAGGGGTGGCAAGAGCCTTAGCCAGTATCCGGAATACCAAGGGCAACAGGTGCAGGCCATCTCTGGCAAAGCATCGTGGTCTGTCGATCATATCATCCCAGGCAGACAGATAATGGATCCCCTTAGAATGACACCAGAAGCTTAGTCAATTGTTGAAGTCAATCATTTTGTCCTTGTACTGTAGTATCATTCTGAGTGATGGCAGGATGCTACTCAGGACTAGGGTAATACCTGCCTGGGCTACAAGATTGGAGAGCTCCTCCATGTCTCTTTTCATGTAGTCCAGGGAGGTACATCTCAGGTCATTCACACCAACATGGACAATGACAGAGTCATATTTGTACTTGTTGTGGAGTGACCTGAGATTGTGTGTTATGTGGCGGATCCTGGCACCCAACAGGCAGCTGACAGTAACTTTCTCCTTGTTTAGCCTGGTGAGTAGAACATCAGTGTGCCTGACTACAGAGTCACCTATGACTGGAGTGTTGGATACATTGTTATGCCTTATGGGCTGTGGTTGAGTGGCACACTGAGTTTGTGGGCTATGTGTCATTTGGGTTGTGTTGGAGGTGGAGGTTGTTTGTGTTTCTGCTTTGAAGGTCTCTGTTGCTTGAGCAGATTTTTATTGAGAGCCTCCACAAATGTAGGTTTGTGTTTTGTCTTTCTATGTGTGTGTGTTTTGTTGGTGTAGGTTTTGAGGGACTATGTGATGAGTGTGGTGTGGTGCAAGTGTTTACCTTCTCCTCTTGACTGTCTAGTCCAGTCTT
>NC_056747.1:229692211-229742211 GCF_019279795.1 Protopterus annectens | reverse complement strand
GGACAAAGACCCCTACATAACCTTAGCAATGCATGCCAGCCATAACCCTAACACTGCCCCTAAACTAACCCTACTACTTAGCCTAGAAAATTGTTTCTGTAACACTACTATTATTCTGACAAAAGAGATCTGAATGTTATAGCTGGGTTATGGTTTGAGATTGCAAAAGAAAACTGTTTTCTCTTTGCAATCCTTTGTACATTCAGTGTTTTTGGTGTCGGTAAACTGAATGTTCATACTGCTCTTGTCATTCTTATAGGACTCGACATTTTCACATTTTAACCATTTGTACTATAATCAAATGCTGATTACGTAACTTCAGTAACTGTACGTCCTAAGTTATCTATTAATCTAAAACCTTTTTGTCCAGAAGTGCATTGAGAAAGTTTTTTTTTGGACTACATACATAGCCTGCATATATTCCTGTGATACCTGGAGTTGTACCCAAGAAAAAAAAGGTAAAAGCAGATGAACACATTTGGCTGTAGCTTCACCTGGATAAAAAAGTCCCCTGCAATCATCACATAGGGAACACTGCCCCCCTATACCTTGTTAGTTTTATATATGAATCCCCTTCAAAGGATCAAAATTTCAGAACTTCAAACCTCTGATCATTGAAGACCAGAGGATCGAAGTTGTGAAATATCAAACCTTGTGAATTGAGATTGCTATACTGTTCTCTTCACTGTGGTGCAATCTCGGATTTGGTATATTTAAGTAGCAGGGGGTGAGGGGGTTTTCACGTTTTAGATTTTTGTCTTTTGTACTTTTGATATTTCTGAACTTTGATCCTCTGGTCTTTGATGATCAGAGGTTCAATGTTCTGAAATTTCGATCCTTTGAAAGGGATGTATATATATATATTTATATATATATATATATATATATATATATATATATATATATATATATATGCATCCCCTTCAAAGGATCGAAATCTCAGAATATCGAACTTCTGATCATCAAAGACCAGAGGATCAAAGTTCAGAATTCAAATTTAGTGAAATGAGCTTTCCATGAAACAAAGTATATATATATATATATATATATATATATATATATATATATATATATATATATATATATATATATTCCATGAAACAAAGTATATATATATATATATATATATATATATATATATATATATATATATATATATATACTTTGTATCATGGAAAGCTCATTTCACTAAATTTGAAGTTAGCCTGACCAAATCGCTGAAAGCTCAAATTACTGAAAACTCATTTCACCTAATCTCATTTCACTGAAGTGAAGTACTGGCTTTGTGTAGAGTACTGTAAGGCAAGTAAAAGGTATATGCCCTTTTCACCACTGTAGTACGATCCTGGAGTTAGCATATATTGGGGGGCTGGCAAGCATAGCCCCCCCAGCTAGTTTGGTTTTATATTATATTTGACAGAAATCTTCAAAACAATACATTTTAAACTATAGGCATGCATACTTACAACACCAATGACTAACTCTTTCCAGAAAACAATATATATCCAAACTAACTGAGGGGTTACACCCCCCACATGCTCCCAATGGCTCCCAATGTGGGGGCCTATACCCCCACCCCCACCTTCAACGATTTGGTCAGGGTTAATTGAAATTCAGTGAAATGAGCTTTCAATGAAACAATGTAGACATATATATATATATATATATATATATATATATATATATATATATATATATATATATATATATATATAAACCCAAGAGTCACGCAGTCATGCAGAAAAGAAAACATTAAAAAATGGAAAAAACAGCACAGGTAATGATTTTCTATGGCAAATTCCAGTCAAGTCATTTCTGAATGACAAGTTGCAATCTCATCCTCTTCAAACTTGGCCATTAGTAAAACAACCATCAACAGAAGACCCAAGGTACTCTGTACCTCATCTTCCACTGGATAAGTGATCTCAGTTTGGAGACTAAGAGTCAAATAATGGGAATAAACTGAGCAAAGCAGTTGGTAGTACTGGATATGAGATGGTCTGGTTGCTTCCTTCACCAGATCAAGAACCAAGGTGCTACAGGTTGCAACTTACTAAAGGCTTGGTGGTTGCCTAGATACAAGTACATTGTGCATGGAAGAGGTCGTGGCTTCTACAAAACATGCTGCTCATGTACACTATTACATCATCAAGGAGAATGACAAAAGAAAATTAAACAATGCATGTACCTGCCAGCCTGTGACAGGATGCCTCTGTTAAATTGACACCCTCCAGTTTTTGATAGCCATTCAGGGTGTCATAAGTTAGAAAGCCATGCTAGAAAGTGTGGTAGAAATATGACTGGAGAGCAGGTACAGCTAAGTTACAAGGCAGAAAGTACTGTGAGAGGAAGAACCTTTTATTTATTGAATAGTTTTAGTTAGTTAATTTTGTTAACCAGGAAAGTCTGACTGATCATTACCTGTTTTTATTTATTTATTTTTATTTATTTAACATTTGTTTACCAAGATTGTCTGACTGGACATCGGGTGTCCTTTTTCAGTGGAGTCCTGGGGACAAAAGCTCCACAAGGTTACAAAGTAATTTAATAAAAAATAGTTAAAGTTTAACAATGCTTAACAATAGTTTTAAGAATTAACAATAGTTTAGAGAGTTTGACAAGCTGTTAGCGGAAAACTGGTCTCAAAAATATTCATAGGTAAGCATAAGTATAGTATATATATATATATATATATATATATATATATATATATATATATATATATATATATATATATATATACAATCAACTTCATAGAAAGAGTATACTACATATTTACACTGTGTTCAATCTGCATAGGGGTAGAGTATAAGACAGTGGAAACGTATTCAGTAAGGGTGGCTAGTGTAATACGCAGGAAGAGGTGGATTCAGGGAGGGTTGTTGCAATTACATAGATGGTTTTCATGAAAGTGTGATTTAAGGAGTTTTTTCGAATGTAGTAGTGGAGTTTTGCTAGCCTGAGGTGTTGGGATGGGGTGTTCCATATTTTTCCAGCTTTGTAAGGGAATAGAGATTCCCCTGAGCTATTTTTACATGGAATGATTTCAACTAGGGCTTTGTTACTGGATCATAGTTCCCTATTGGTGCTATGGAAGTTTAGTAGGCCTGTTAGGGCAGGGGTTTGTTCGGTTGGTATGGTATTTGATGAGCTAAGTTGAGTTGGTGGTAGTGAAGTAGTTTAGGAAATTCTAACAAGTGTAGCTTAGGCAGGGATTGGTAGAGGTGAAAGCATGATTTAGTGTTGGTTGAAACCTAGCTTTTTTGTTGTAACATATTGAAAGTTTTTTAAGGTCAGTCTTATTTAGATTCGTTAATACTGGGTATGCATAAAGTAGGGTTGATAAGATGTGAGTTCTGGATTCAGGGGTTGGAAATTTGTTGCTACAATAGAGACAGCCTAGCTTTTTGTGGACTTTGGAGATGGTTAGGGATATGTGTTTATTGTTTGTATTTAAGTTGGTGGTCAACTGAAATTCCTAGTAGTTTGTCCACAGAGATGGGCGTTATAAGGGTCTTATTGGCTGAGAGAACGGAGAAGGTGGAGTCCATAGTCTTTGTTGGGTTGAATAATATTAGCTGTGTTTTATTTGGGGTTTAGTATTAGCTGTGAACTGTTTAGCCATTTTTTCTATTTCTGAGAAGAATTCTTGGGCCTGAGTTTTTTCAGTTGGATGTTAGGTGCAGAGGTGGTGTCATCTGCGTACTGGATAATGACGGCTTTTGTGGTTGCTAAGTGGAGTTGGTTTGTAAAGACATTGAATAAGAGGGGGCCAAGTATGTAACCTTGAGGTATGCTGCATTTGTCTGGGAGTGGGGGATAGGCAGTTGTGCCATTTAACAGATTGAGAATGGTTGCCTAGGTAGCTAATAAACCATTGTAGTGTAGTATTATCAAGGTTGTGTTTGGAGAGGGAGGATAGTGGTCTATTGTGGGAGACTTTGTTGAATGTTTTTGATAGATCAAGGAAGGTGGCAGAGACAAGTTTCCCTTGGTTTCTGTTTCTGTTTATGGTATTGCTAAAGTTGATGAGGGCAGTGGTGGTGCTATGGACAGGTTGAAATCCGTGTCGAGTTTGGGACAGTAGGTTGTTAGAGAGTAGATGGGAGAGGAGCTGGTGATGAATACATCTTTCTAGGATTTTTGATGACTGAAAGATTGCGATGGGGTGGTAGTTGGATATGTCAGTGGAGGGGCCGCCCTTGTTAAGGGGGATGATGTATGAGGTTTTCCATAAGGATGGAATGTTTATTGATGGATCTATTTATTAGTATTGACATGGCCCTAGATACAAGCTGGAGGAATTCAGCTAGCAGGTTGTTGACAGTGATGGTGGTTGGTTTGAGTTTGGCTAGGAGTTTTTGGATGGTTGATGTACATATTGGTTTAATTGGGAAGGGGATACTATTTGTTTTAGTGTTGATGGTTGGTGGGGGGATGGTGGTGTTGGTATCATTTAGGAGTTTCAGTACGGAGGAGGTAAAATAGTTGTTGAAGTTGGATGCTATGTCAAGCTTGGTGCCTTCTGTGTTTGGTGGTGGTGTGGTGGTTTTTCCAGGTTGGAGAATACTGTTCACTTCAGCCCAGAATTTCTGTGGATTGTTAATATATTTATTTGTAGGGTTAGGTAGTGATTTGGTTTGCCTATCCTAATCTGTTTTTTTGCCTTATTTCTAAGTTCTAAGTAGGTTTGCCTAGCTGTAGTTGTTTTAAGTTATTGCCAGGATTTCCAGGGTTTATCCCTTTGTTTTAATAAAGTCTCTGTGGTTTTAAGTAAGCAGGGGCAGGATTAATACATGCTAATTGTTTTTATTGAGGCTAGTTGGTTTAGGATTGTTAGAAATGTTGAATTAAAGTATTTAACTGCCTTGTCCAAGGGAAGGGTTTTGGTGGGAGACCAGTTGCAGGATTTTAATGTTTCTGTGAATAGGTCAGTGGGGAAGTTTTCATGGGAATGGGTTTGTAGTAGGGAGGGTGGGTAATTACATTTAAGTTTATGTCAAAGGAGAAAGGTTGGGTTGTGGTCACTGAGAGAATTGGGTAGTGAACCACATTGGAGGGCAGTGTTGGCTTGGATAGAGAGGATCCAGACTAATATGGACTCTCTTTTGGCGGCTTTATCTATATGAAAAAAAAAAAAAAAACATTTCATCTGCTTTTACTGTACTTGTGTTTCTACCTACTTTTTTACTTTTGCAGCATCTTAAAAGTACTCAATTGTATTTATTACTGCTTGGTGTAACTCATTCTAAGCCTTTTGGTTTAAACACTTGGGCTTCGGACCAGTTGTTTTGCACTGAGAGGGTTTGTGGTCTGCACTGTAGTGGCAGAACAGGTAGCTTACATCCTTCTAGGTTGGGAGCTGCTGATTGAGGGCTCAGTGTCTGTTATTCTAAAAGTGTATTAATTCTGGTTTAAGCACTTGGGCTTTCAGGCCAGTTATTTTACATTAAGAGGGTTCGTGGTCTGCACTCTTGTGGGAGGAGAGGCTGGACTCTGCCCTTCTGAGCTGGGAATTTCTGGTTGAAGGCTTATAGTGCATGCATACTTGAACTGCTTCTTACTGAAGTTGGTGCGCCTTGTTTGCTGTGGCATAGACTGGATTCGGGCCTGCTGGATCTAGCTTTGTTTGTGTAACTTGAGCACTAATACAGGCATTCTCTAAAGTATTCAGTTGTATTTATTACTGCTTGGTAGTAACTTGATTAAAGTGTAGCTATCATTCTAAGTCTTTTGGATTAAGCACTTGGGCTTCAGACCAGTTGTTTTACATTAGGAAGGTTTGTGGCATGCACTGTGGTGGCAGGACAGGTAGCTTACATCCTTCTAAGTTGGGAACTGCTGATTGAGAGCCCAGTGTCTGTTATTCTTAAAGTGTATTAGTTCTGGTTTAAGCACTTGGGCTTCAGGCCAGTTATTTTACATTAAGAAGGTTTGTGGTCTGCACTCTTGTGGGAGAAGAGGCTGGACTCTGCCCTTCTGAGCTGGGAATTTCTGGTTAAAGGTTTATAGTGCCTGAATATTTGAACTGTATCTTACTGAAATTGGTACACCTTGTTTGCTGTAGCATAGACTAGATCCAGGCCTGCTGAATCTAGCTTTGTTTATATGCTTGTTGTTTGTTTGCTTGTTATTTCCCTGGAACGCTAATTCCACCTAATACGCGGCTTCTGTGGATCACTAGTGATATCTGCATTGCTTACTGTACTTATTTCCTTGTTTCACTTGAAAGAAAGTTACTGTTTGTCGTTTTTGCATTTAAGTTACCTGTAACACATTGCACTTAAGTTACCTGTTACTTGCTCACTAAAGCAATTATATAAGTTAGCACTAAAAATTAAAAGCACTACACCCTCACTCCCTACTGGCCCTGGTTTTCAGTTATTAAGGAATTCCCAATATTATTCTAGCATGTCCAAAGGTCAGTTGTCAATCTCCTTTCCGGTCCAGCTGGTGAATCTGGGAATCTTGAGGCAATGTTACAACTGCCTCATGTACACAGACAACCCTCTCCTCCTCCCAACAAATTCCAACACATGTGAGAGATGCAACCATATAGCCAAACTGGAGGCTAAGCTCTCTCAACTCAGTACTGGCATAACCAGTCAGGAGGAGAAGGAAACCACACTCACTACAATTCCAGTCTCACCATAGACCTACCACGACAGCAAACCAAACACATAATCACACAAAAACATACTCGGAGGCTCTAAATAAAGATCTGCCAAAGCAGCAGACACCCAAACAACCACTACCCCAGAACAAAACACATGCAACACATATCTCACAAAGCCAGTGTGCCGAACAGTCACAGCCCTTAAGACTAAACAACACACCTCATACACTTGTAATAGATGACTCTATCGTCAAGCACACTGACGTCCCACTCACCAGGCTGAACAAGGAGAGGGTCACGGTGAGCAGCCTGTCGGGTGCTAGGATCCGCCACATAACACAAGCACTCAGGTCACTCCAAGGCAAGTACAAATATGACTCAGTCATTGTCCATGCTGGTGTGAATGACCTGAGACGTACCTCCCTGGACTACATAAAAAGAGACATAAAGGAGCTCTCTGAGCATGTAGCCCAGGCCGGTATGACCCTGACCTTGAGTAGCATCTTACCCTCACCAAGAATGATGCCACAATATGAAGACAAGATGATCAATTTCAACAATTGGCTTAAGTACTGGTGTCATTCAAAGGGGATCCAATGCCTGTCAGCTTGGGATGATATGCTCGACCAGCCACGATGCTTCGCTAGAGACGGCTTGCACCTGTCACCACTGGGCTTTCAGATATTGGCAAAGGCTCTTGCTACCCCCATAGTGCCTTTTTTAGGCAAGGCTCAAAAGAAAACCCACCTCCATAGGTATCACAAGGGATAAGAAACTAAGAGTAATGCTACTCAATGCCAGAAGTCTAAACCTCAAGATGCACGCACTCGAAACTCTCCTTAGCATGGAGAACATCAATATCTGTGCAGTAACAGAAACCTGGTTCAGGGCTCCCGAGAGCACCCCAGCACTACCAGGTTATACCTCATACCATGCTTTTTGGCCGCAAAACGTGGACCGAACCACAAAAGGAGGGGGAGTATCGATATTCATCAAAGATACCCACACCTCCAGGTTGGTGGCAAAGCACGAAGCATCAGAGACTATCCATGTGCAACTAACAGTGGGTAAAACTGCCTTCCAGTTTATAGCCTGCTACAGACCACCCTCCCAAACCCAGGAACCCCACTCGGCCTTCCTGAGAACACTGGAAAATATGAAGGTCTCTCCAAACACCATTATATTGGGCGACTTCAAATACCCAAACATAGACTGGGAGCATTACTTTAGCTCCAACACCCTAGCCCAAAGGTTCCTAGAATTTATAAACTCAGATGCTATGGAACAACTTGTTACCACTCCCACAAGAGGGAAAAACATACTGGACCTGATCATCACCAACATGGGGACTCTATGCTCCAGACCAGAAGTGTATCCCTCACTGGTAAGATCAGACCATAAACTAATCTCACTGGATATTCACATCCCGATCCCACCCCCTGCCCAGAAAACCACAGTGAAAAACTTCTCTAAAGCAAATTTCACACTCCTCAAAACTGAGGTGGAATCCTTCAAAGCCCCGGGGCCTGTGGAAAATACGGCCCAGATCGCAGAATCCTTTATAAACGCATTCTGTGAACACCTTCAGGAATGCATGGATCATGCGATCCCAAATAAAACCAAGACCCAATCCTCCAAAGGCAGACGTCCTGTCTGGTGGACCCCAGCCATAAACAAACTATACAATAGAAGGAGGAAACTACTAAATGATAGAGCAAAATCCCAAAAAGGGAAGGCATCTCTGATCAGTATTAGCAAAAAACTACGGGCACTCATAAAATTGTCTAAGGCCAGCTTTGAGAGAAAAATTGCTCAGGACACTAAGGATAATCACAAGGCTTTCTTTAGTTATGTTAGGAACCTGGGTGGGATTTCCCAGATATGCTCAGAATTAGTCCAAAATGACAAAAAATACACCAAACCCACAGACATTGCCAACATCCTAGCTGACAGGTTCAGCACAAACTTCTCCCCCCCCCCACCAAAAGGGCAAATATCTATCCCAGCAGAGTGCTGCCCCCCTGACATCTCAGATGCTCAGGTAAGAGCCGCCCTCTCAAAATCAAAAAAACACAGCATCAATGGGACCAGATGGTGTCCCGGGCTGCGTCCTACATGAACTCCAAGAAGAGCTAAACCCAAACATAAAACTGCTATTCAATGTCAGCCTTACTACAGGATATGTGCCCAAAGAGTGGCGTACAGCAACAGTGGTCCCTCTCCATAAAGGTGGTGCCTCAACGGATCCTGGAAACTATCACCCCATAAGCCTGACTAGCTTGGTCTGCAAAGCTATGGAAAGCATCATCATGGACCTCATAAATAAAGATATTGGGGACCTACAAACACTGGATCCTACCCAGTTCGGCTTTAAGGGCAGATCCTGCATCTTAAACCTGGTTGATTTCTTTGAAACAGTCACCAAGGCCATTGACAAGGGGAAGGTGGTCCACACAGCCTACCTGGACCTCACAAAAGCCTTTGATACAATACCGCACTCGGGCATTATAGATAAGCTCACCAGCTTAAATATAAACCCCTATGTCACTAGATGGATTGCAAACTGGCTCAAGGACAGAACCCACATGGTTAGAATTGCTGGAGCCATGTCAGACTCCAAACCAGTTACAAGTGGTGTCCCACAAGGCTCAGTCCTGGGACCTCTCTTGTTCGGTATATATTTCTCGGAGGTACAGGCCAACACGGAAGGACTGTGGCTGACCAAGCTCGCAGATGACTGCAAACTGGGCACCATAATCAACTCTCCAGCCGACACAAGCATCCTCCAAAAGGGCCTCATAGAAACAGACAACTGGTGCCAGAGCCATGGCCTCAAGCTAAATGCCAAAAAGTGTATAGTCATCCCCTTTGGCAAAAACAAAGTGCCCACAAATTACCACATATGTGGTACTCCATTAAGTACAGAAGAAGTAATTAGGGACCTGGGGACCCAAGTTGATAGCAATCTCTCATTTGACAACCACGTGGCTAAAGTGGTTAGAAAAACATTTTATATAGCCCACCTAATCATGAAGGGACTCACATCTAGATCAGGGGACGTCATCGTGCCTCTTTACTCATCCCTCATCAGGCCCATAATTGAGTACAATGCCCCTTTTGGGATGTACCTTACCAGACACCTGCAGCAACTGGAAAGACCCCAAAAGTACCTCACCAAGAGGATCAAAGGGCTCAAACAGATGCCATATGCTGCCCGGTTAAAGAAACTCCAGCTCTACTCAGTGGCATACTGCGTGTTCAGAGGCGATCTGTGCCTGACGTATAAAGCCATGTCCAACCTGGAATTAATGGGTCCACAACTTATAACTGGCGTTCACAGGGAGCTGTAGCTGTTTAAGACTTTATTTATGCTTAGGTGTTTATATTACTGAAATGTTTTGCACACTGTTTCTATTTTAATGCTCTCAACAAAAGCCTATTAACTCTGTTGCACATATGTACACAATGTATGTTATGTTTTGACCTACACACATTGAAGCAACACTATATCTAACTTGTATCCCCCTTGGGATCCTGTAATATTCGGCTATAGACGCCTGGCTGTGAATGTTGTGTCCTGCCAATTCTCTAGAAACTGCTGACTGCTTGATACTCATGTTGAAGAGTGGAATGTACTTAAACATTGGGGTCGATGTCGCTTGCTTAAATGTTATTCTAGCATGTAACTGTTGCAAGGTTGTTTTTGAGAGCCCTACTGTGTTGCATTAGCAGTCTAACTAAACCGCTTTATACAGTGTGTCTTAGGATAGTCTCTGTACTGACCTTGTTCTTGGATTTAAGGCATATGTTCTAGTTATGTGGTACACACTTCATTGACTAATGACTTATTTCCCTTTGTTTTTTTCTCTCTCTACCTATAACATTATCAGACTGTACACCTGGGTTCCTGTCCTTCCCTAGCCAAAGAGGCCCTGTGGACATCATATTAAGCACCATAATCCTGAATAGGATTTTACGTCCTCCCAAATAAGACTGTCTTCCCAGAGTTGACCTGTTTGGAAAGTATGTCCTATTCTTGTACTGCTTAACTTTATTCTCCAGGACATATTTGCTCCCCAACCAGGTTAACCAGCAGCCCCCCCCTCTAGTTTGGACTTTAGATCCCTTCTCTTTCCCTCCTCTCCTCAGCTTTGTCCTTAAGGAACCTCTCTCTCTACCGTGACTCTTTTTTTGTCTTGGTAAACTCCCTGCTTGCTCTGTCTGATATCCTTCCTGACCTGGCCACTAGGTGGTGCCCTTTATACTGCGGATCCTACTACCATATTTTTCAGACTATTCCACTACAACTCACACTGTCATTTCCAGTTCCATATTTGACCCCTGCCTCTTGCTATTTCCCTCACGCCTGACTCCTCTACCTTACCCACTACTATCACCTACCCCCCACTTACCATACATTCTCCACAAATTTTCTACTCTTGAGATCACCCTTACCTTTACACCTGCTTCTCTCTTCTTGCCTGATTGTTTTCTGCAACTGATCGTCTCATTTGCTCTTCCCCGCTCCATTCGCTACGCTCACTCCGCTCCTCACCCTACCCCCAATTCCCACCCACCCCCAGGGGCCCTACCTTTATACTTGCTTAGACACTCCCCCAATTAACTAACTACCTATCTCATTTCCTGTACACATCACCTGTCAACACCATACTCCAAGTCCTACAACCACACCCTCTCTCCACAATCTTATCTAACTACCTCACCTCACTCTACTGTTCATACCACACAGTCCTATACTTGCTAACCTCATCTCACTAATAACATGCCTTTAAGCCTTAACTCAATCTTTTCACTTCTTCTTCTTAACATCCTTCTTTACTACTATACTCTTACCTCCTACAAATATCTTATGCTTAGCCAACCTCCTGTGTTAGCCAGACACACCACATCTACACTTCCTCTACCTGACTAAACACATATTAATATACTATCAACCCGTCCCTACCTTCCCCCTCTCTACCACAAAGTACACCATTACAGATTCCTAACCTCTAAACGATTTTATCTAATACCCTGCAAAAACCTAAAAGTATTTCAAGTCCCACAAACACTATTACTGATACATGGGGACATCCACCCCAACCCTGGTCCCAATACTCTCCTCAGCCACACCCCTCCAAACCAAACTGCTAACTGTTCTAGTTCACCTTTCTCCACTGACTCCCTCTGTATTGCTCACCTAAACATTCGTAGCATCAACAATAAAATCACACAACTCCATGCCTTAATTGATTTCTACGCCTTTGATATTCTCTGTCTCACTGAAACTTGGCTTAAACCTAGTACCAAAGACAACGAATTTACTCCTCCAGGTTATAGCACCTTAAGGCAAGATCGTCTTAATAAAAAGGGTGGGGGAGTGGCCCTTTTATACAAATCCCAACTACAGGTAGCCTTAATTGACTCCTTGCCCCCCTCCCCAGCTAATGCTGAAATACTCTGTTCCAAACTCCAAGTTAATAAAACCAAGGCTATATATATAATATGTTCCTACATCCCTCCAGGCAATAACATCAACACACTAGAAAATATCCTAAGCTGGGTCTCCAGTAGCTTTCCTCAGGAAACCATAATCTTAGGAGACTTCAATATTGACTGGAACTCCTGCATATCTCCCAAACCCACCATTCACTTTAATCTCTTTAACTTTCATCAAACCATTAACTCCCCTACTAGAATACACAAATCAACCCACAAACAAACCATTCTAGATTGGATACTGATTAACAACAATCCCCTCTCCTATAAAACAGGAATACTCCCTGACAATATCAGTGACCATCTCCTGACCTTCATCACTAAACAAAAATACAACAATCCCAAGCAAGCTACCTATCGTACCATACACAACAAAACGGATTTTAACCTAGCATCCTTTCAAAATGAACTCAAAGAATATAACTGGTCAACTCTAAAATACCTCCCAATAGACGAAGCAGTAACCCATTTCAACAATACCTTCCTACAAATTCTACACCATCATGCCCCACCCCGCTTAATTAGACTAAGCTCCAAGGCAGCCCCATGGCTCTCCAAAACTACTAAACAAACTATGCGAGCTAGAAATAAATTATGGACTAAATGGAGGTCCACAAAAAACCCTACTGACCACCAAAACTTCAAACACCTGAGAAACACAACAAAGAAACTTATCTATCTGGATAAAAAAAACTATCACTTTAAATATCAACAAAACCAAAACCAAAACCCCAAACAATTTTGGTCAGGAATAAACAAACTACTCCATCCAGGGAACACCAAAACACCTACCCCAGCTAGCCTAGCTCAATCCCAACCTAACATAATAGCCAACACTTTCAACAACTTCTTCTCTCAAACAGTCGCCTCTCTGGCAAACACCATGACTCCCCCCCTATCACTCCAAATAACCCCCACCCAAAACAGCACCCCCATGCTAAAGTTTAATACTGTCTCCACAACCTATATACGTAAATTACTATCTAAACTCAAACCTTGCACCCCTTCTGCCGACAAGCTACCAGCTGAATATCTTCAACTAGCTGCAACCGAACTAGCCTACCCAGTCTCCATCTTAATAAACAGAACTATAACTGAATCCAAAATCCCATCTTGTTGGAAAATCTCCCATATCATTCCCCTCCATAAAGGAGGTAACTCTAATGAACTCTCCAATTTTCGGCCTATTGCCCTTCTATCTCCACTATCCAAAATAATGGAACGCTGCATACATCAACTCTTACATCATCTCTTGAATAACAACTTGCTTCCAGACTCACAACATGGTTTTAGGCCCTACCACAGTACTTCTACTGTCCTTCTCTCCTTCACTGACATAATCAACAAAAATCGCAATAACAACCTATTCTCCTCTGCACTATGCTTAGACCTCTCAAAAGCATTCGATATGGTCAACCATCAACTTCTCCTCCACACTTTAGAATCCCTGTCACATGACTCACTAGCACTACAGTGGTTTGACTCATACTTGACAAACAGAAAACAAGCAGTCCTCTGGGACAGCCATCTATCCTCTCAACTCCCAGTTACTATTGGCATCCCACAAGGGTCCATCTTAGGTCCCCTACTTTTCTCTATATTCATAAATAACCTGCCCACTTCCCTCCCTACATCCACTTGTATACAGTATGCTGATGATTCTACTCTCATCTGCTCTGCTCCATCCCCAGTAGAACTCCACTCCTCTACCCAATTGGTTTTCACAGCAGCAGAAAAATGGTTTCAACATATCTGTCTCCTCCTAAATCCAAAAAAAACCAAACTTCTACTTTTCACCCCAACCCTTAAATCCTCCCCAATCACTTTTTCCATTGTGTCCTGCAATGGCACTATCATTAAACCTGACTATTCCACAAAACTGTTAGGTGTCACCATAGACAATCAGCTAAACTTTGACTATCACATCGATTTAACTATCAAGACAGTAAATAAAAAGATAGGTGCCCTCTACAGATTTAAGCCCTTTCTTACTGCCACATCCTGAGTATCTCTTGCCCAAACTCACCTCATCTCTACACTACTGTATGCCTCTCCTTCCTTTATCAACATTTCTAAAGCTAACCTTCAGAAACTTAATTTAGCCTACCATAGTATTGCCAGATTTGCCACTGGCTCTCCATTCCGTACTCATCACTGTCTTAACTTAAAGAAACTCAACTGGCTAGAACTTCCAAACCTAATACTCCTACAGCAATTAGTCATCACTTTTAAAATTCTACATTACCCCTCCAACACACCCATACTGAACAACCTCATCACACCTTATAAAAATCTTACTACACTTCGCTCAGCCAACAAGCTTCTAGTAACTACTCTCAAATCTCATAATAAAGCAGGTGACTCCTTATTTGCAAACACTGTATGATCATATTGGAATAAACTTCCCACAGAACTGACCTCCCTAGGCTCATGTCACCTTTTCAAAAAACAGATTAGAAATCATTTACAAATTCACTGGCTATGCCCATGCTCCAATCCCGACTGATAACTGTTACACTACCTGCTTTCATAGTTAACACTGTATATTAAATTGTATCTTGCTTTTTCTCAATGTTTGATTGTTTTTTGTTTAGTGATTTTTAAACTGTAAAGTTTATAGTATGATAGTGGAGCTTTCCTCCTCAGCCCTCTGTGGAAAATAGACATGTATCCAGCCAGACTAGCCCAGTAATACTGTATATTCAATTGTACTTTGCTTTTTTGTCATTGTTTGATTGTTTTTTGAATAGTGATTTTTTTAAACTGTAAAGTTATAGTATGATAGTGGAGCTTTTCTCCTCGGGCCTCTGCTGAAAATGGACATGTATCCAGCCAGACTAGCCCGGTTAACAAATGTAAAATAAAATAAAATAAAAAATAAAATGGACATGCTGCACCTCAGAAAATCCAAATCCCATCGAGCTACGCACTCGAGAGACTTGAACCTCAGCACTGAAATAAATAGGACATGCTGGAGGGACAGATTCATAACCCAGAGGCTCCCTTCACTCTGGAATAAAATCCCAGTCCAGGTTAGGCAGAGTCCCTCATTGACTCTCTTCAAGAGGAATCTTGATGAGTGGATGGGAGATCGTAGGGTTACCCCGGGTATCACTTCTGTGTCACTTTTAGACAGAGGCACAGTATACTAACCTCGAAAAAGGGCATAGCAAAATAAATTTAAAATGGGTGGCGAAAGCCAAACACATTCTGGCTAGGCTTATAAATGCCCTAGGGCAGATAGCCTAGTATGAACCTATGAACCTATGAGTGGGGGGTTTGGATTAGTTGGGTAATGTTATATAAGTTAATGTGGTTGGTTGGTGTTGGGGAGTGGGTACAGTTCCAGTCTATGTTAACATTGCCTAGCACTATGGTTTCGTGCGGGAGGGAGTGAGAAGCCCAGTAAAATATTGATTATAGGGTGGTTATGCTGTCATCTGGTGGGATATATATATATATATATATATATATATATATATATATATATATATATATATATACATACCCAGCAAATTTAGCTGTTTGAGGAGGGTAAGGAGGGGGGGTGGTCTGAGAGTTTTATGGGTGGGCTGTGGGTATGGTTGCATCTGATTTGTTGGTTGCAGGGTGTGGTAGACGGTCAGGTGATCATGGATTAGAATAAATCTACAAGTAGTGGCAGGGTGGGTAATGGGGATACAGTAGGGGAGCAGAGTGATCCAGAGCGTGCACCAAGGAGTGCAGGTAAGTGACTGCAAAAAACGATCATCAAGAAGGTAGATGTAGTAGGAATGGATAAGTGGTCAAGTCTGCTAGTTACCTAGGACCAAACAAGAGGAGGATTTTCAAGTGATAAATATCTTACAAAATTGATTGAGTAGGGGGCAGAGGGCGAAAATTTCCATAGGAATCTTGCTTGTGGTGATGTATGGCCTGTAGTGAATGGTGGGGACTACCACAAAGAATACACTTTTCCACTGCCAACCCTTGTGGTGTGTAGCTATTAAGTTAGACAGATAATCTTTTGCCTGGAACAACAGAAAGTCTGATGGTTCTCCTGTTCTGGCGCTCTCACATGGGTGGTTGCTTGTGCAGTATATGGGAGGCTTCGGTGGTTGGGAGGTGCTGTATTAATACTCTGTGACCAAAAAATATGAGAGAGTTACTACTAAACAGTTATCTTATTTTTAGAGTCAAGACAACATTAACTATAGTATGATGTGTGATACTGAATATCAGGACACAGTGCTACTACAGAATTGTAAACACACCAAGCCCTGCTACATCAAGCCCAGACACTTTGGAAGGTCCTTAGTGGTAATTCTCTGGTTAGTGGGAGGAGGTCAGGGAGAAGGCACTGTCTGTGCAATTGGTTTTCAGTGAAGGCCACTGCAGAAAAGTTCCAGAATTTTAAAATTCCATAGATATGCATGTTATGTCTAAAAGTTATGGAACAGTGCACTGAAAATACCTCTGTATATATTTGATACAGAACACTCACATTTGGGAATACATACAAATCATTTTCATAGGTAGGTACTAGGCTATCAGCCCAAGGGCCTACGTAAGCCTAGTCAGCAAGGTTCCATGGCTTACGCCACCCAAGAAAGTTATTTTCCTGTGCCACTGTCGAGCAGACACAGAAGTGACCCCCGGGGTGTATTTCCTATTTCCCATCCCCTCATCAAGATTTTTCTTGAAGAGTGTTCATGAAGAACTTTGCTTGACACAGATGAGTAGCCTATTCCAGAGTATGGGAATTCTTTGGAACAGGAATCTATCCCTCCAGCATGTCCTGTTTATTGTGGTGACAAGGTTTATGTCCCTAGAACGTGTAGCTCGGAGGGATTGGGATTTCTTTAGGTGCAGCATGTCCAACAGCTCTGGGTTTGACATAGCTTTATATGTTAGGCAGAGATCACCTCGGAGTAGGCGATATGCTACGGAGTAAAGCTGGAGTTTTTTGAGGTGGTCAGTGTAGGCCATTTGCTTGAGGCCAGTAATCTTCTTTGTGAGGTACTTCTGTGGCCTTTCCAGCTGTTGCAGATGTCTTGTGAGGTACATTCCAAACAGGGCATTGTACTCTATAATGGGCCTAATGAGTGTCGAGTAGAGGGGAACAATGACCTCTTTTTTCCTGGATGAGAACCCTTTTATGATGAGGTGTCCCACGTAGAAGGACTTCCGGACTACTGTGGCGATGTGACTATCAAAGTTCAGTTCAAGGTGTATACACAAAATGACAACTGGCACAGACCTGAATTTTTTTTAAGAAAGTTTTGAAACATAGCAGCTGCCTTGGAACTTGGTTAGAGAAAACGTGCAGCAGTGCAGAACTGGAAGAAGGGAGTTAGACGTAGAATGTTTAGATATGAAGGAAACAGAATATACTGGAAAATCGGTGAAAGTCAAGCTGCATACAAGATTAATTTGTAAAATGTTTACAGTATGTCTTCTTGGACAGATGTTTCTGCCTTGTTTCGGAGTTTAATCATCATTATTTGGAAGACTGAAACACCAAAGGAATTCTGTGAAGTAGGGGTCTCATACTGAATATATCCCCTAACCATTACATGCATGCATATTCTAAAGGATTTATGAGTCATTATTACAGACATGTTAAATACTTGTGTGTGTGACTCCTTCAGTATACTGAGATGCATTCCATCAGGCTTGTGTGATTTTATATATAGTTAACACCTCTAGTAGGCCTCCATTTTAAAGCTTCATCTGGTATACAGCTTCTGTTGTGTCATGCATCCTATTCCGTAGTGCATATTTTGTTAAAGAGCATAAACGTTTTGTGTTTGTTTTAAAGTACTGTATTACAGACTAAAATATATTCCAATAAAATAAAAGATCAACAGCAAACTTTCATCTGGAATCAAACTTGCATAAATATTTTCTTGAAATAAATTATTTTCCATTGTGGTAAGATAGAGTTTTCTGAATGCTGTTATAATGATTATTGTTTGTCTTATATTTAAACTTTTAAAACCTATTAGCATGCTCATGCTTTTATTTCTCAAATGGTGTACTTTTCTGTCTTATAAAATAGGGTGACTCTGGTGGACCACTGGTCTGCAATGGTGTTGCAGAAGGAATCGTATCTTTTGGCTACAACTACCCACCTGGAGTTTACACACGAATTTCATCTTTTCAGTCATGGTTTAACAACATCATGAAAGGAACAAAAAACTAAAGCCTGTTTATGAATTTCCTTGTCAGCTAGTATGTATATTACTATGCTCCCAGCTTTCTTCTCTTCCAGGCTTTTTTTTTTTGGTTTATGGTGGGAATAATACTGCCTATTGTTTAACAGTATTAATACTGAAAGCAAAAGTAACAGTAACTCTCTAAATTTCTTGTAGGTTTAGCTGTAAACCACCAGGTACTATTAAATCTTCAAAAAACAGTCATATTCATTGATGGTTTACTGTTGTGGCTTTAAACTTGTACTAGTCTATGATTTAAATCAGGCTCTGGTTTAAAGTTTAAATAGTGAACATGAGAAAGATAGTAGCAACAGACCCCCCCCCACCCAAGGACCCCTACTGTTTAACAAGCTGTGCTGTTGTTTCAGTATTTAAACAACAGGCAGTCATATGATGCCTTACTGTTTCATGCACTGATCATTCTTCAAAAGTTCATTGTGTTGCACAATTTCCATTGAATAATCATTTTATAGCACTTTACACCTACCTCTAAATAACAGTAAAGTGACACTTTATACTTCATAGAATGAGGATTCTTCACCTAATAGTTGTGATGTAGAAGTTCCAAATTTTCACAACCCAAGCAGAGAGGATTTTACCCTGACTGCAGTAACAATTACCCTTAACAGTGACCCTCAGCTTTATAAACTAGCATGAATGTTGGTGGATATGGACAAGCTGAAAGATGAAACACTGAAAGGCCAAAGTGTCAAGGTCTTACTGTCCCTGCAAAGGGGTGGTGGGTGCAAATCTCACTACTGCAGAACTGCCCCAATTAGCATTAGCTGGAAAGTGCAGCTGGAATGGTATGCAAGATTTATATCAAAGTAAGTTAGTATGACAGGGTAAATATAAATAAAGCTACACTTGACCAATCGTTTAATTCATATTTTCACTTTCATTTCTTCCATGCTCCCTTTTTCACCCTAACCAATAGCCTCATATTCTTACATAACCACACTGAACTTCTACTCTTTGTACCTTTTTGTTTTTAATTAGTTCCTGGTCTGGAGCCCTGAGTATCCTCTACTATCCTTCACTCATTCTAAGCGATTGTTAACCACCTCAGTTTGCATCCAGTTTTTAGAAGCATTTCTACTTTCTCCAGGGCTTAGCATAATGTACCCTCTTTTGAAGTCCCACTCCATCAGCCTTGGTTTTGGTTTACTGCCCTTCCCCATTAACCTTCTCCCGCTCTAAATAATAAAATGGTTTGATCACAGATGGCTAACAACACCTTCTTGTGGACATTCCGGACCCGATCTGTCTTATTTTCAACAATGTCCAGAATCCAGTCCTTTCTGGTACAGCCTCACAGTCAGGAGTGGCCCTAGGTCAACTGGTGCCATCCACACTTTGTGACCCCCATCTATCTACCCTACATCAAACAATTATCCGGCTATGGGATGAACTACTTGTTCTCCAAGACCTCCGTTAACTCCACACATCTTCAGGGTTTCCTAGTTTGCTTCTGGTAGACTCAGCTCTTCAAAGAGTATATCTTTCCTCCTATGTTTTACTTTCTTATTCACTTTCTAAGTCTTTCATCCTCTTTGCTTACCATCTTCATGGGAGACAACACTGTACTGATCCATTACCAGTGCCCCCCTACTTTATTTACCTTAACTGGCAGGACAAGTCAGATTGGACAGTCATCCCTTCTTTAGTGATGGATCTTGACCTCTTCTTTGACCTCACATTTGATGCAGTCCTTTACATTAATCATCCTTCCACCCTCTCCACTCCGCATTTTGCTAGTAACCTACTGCACAGCACCTTTATGTCAGAACTCCTCTTCTCACTTGCCCATGTTTCTGTGATGGCAGAACTTCCACCATTCCCTCCTGTATCATTGTTTCTAGATCTCCCATCTTTTTGTAGGTGGAGCTTCCTATACTGACAAGCTCAAGATGGAGGTGAGGATGCTGGTCTTTAGTTATTGAAAGAAAAGTCTGCGAAATGGAGTAGAAGCTGGGGCTTCTGACGTGCCTGCAATATAATTAAAAACAGTGTCAGAGGAAACTATTTTGGCAAATTTATCCTCTTGAATTAATATGATGAGAATGATCTGGAAAAGGCAAAAGAAGGAGTCTGTAGTATGGTGGCTGAGAGTCTGTGCTGTGACAGTAGTAGAATTGAGAAGAGTGCTGTTTCTTCATAGAATTGTTTGTCTGCTAAGAAATGACTAATAAACGCTTATGCTGTGAAATATTCTGGTGTTTGGTGTCAAAATAAACACTATGAAGTACATGTCCATATAACCTTTGCTGATATTATGTATGCTGCAAATGCAAATAAAGCCATTACCGCAAATCATTATAATGTGGTTTGTTTGTTTTCCTAAAGGCCTATAATTATATTTTTGACTGAATGCATTTAGAAAGACATTGATTAGAGACAACTCGATCTTTAAGGTATGGGCTATTCATTTATTTTTGAATGAGGCCACAGAGTGAGCATTTAAAATTAGTTTTCACATGAACGTCTACTATTTAAGGGCTAGACAAACTAGAAATTGTAAGGAAATTGCCTCTCTCTCCACCCAACCAACCACAGACACCACACCCACAACCCCTCCCCTACCTCACTAAGTTTCCACCCCCTTCCCATCTACAATTCATAACCCTAACCCCTCCACTTCCCTCCCAAAACTACACTTTCACACTCTCAATCCCCTATAACACAAACATCTATCCTGCAGTTAACAAACTCTACCATTATGACCCACACCAACTACCCCCACCATTGCCCTCCACCACTAAAACTCCTCCTTTTCTTATCCATACCCCTCTTCGTAATCTCCACCAGTACCTCCTATCATTTCTCTCTCTTCAATCTCAGCTTCATGAAATCCTCCACCTTACCCTATTCCACATCCATCCCCCACAGATATATAGACTAACCCATATCAGCCACAGACCATCCTTCCCCCAAACCACCCTACCAATACACTACATCCCAGAATCAAAAAAACACCCAACTTCACTTACCAGTGTCTACTAGTGTCTTACCTTAAAACCATTACCAACATAGCCGCTCAGCTGCTACTAGGTGGTGATAACCACCCCAACCCTGGACCAATATCCACCCCCCACAAATACAAACCACCACCACCTCCCATTAAAATACAAACCAACCTACATGCTAATACTAAACCTAAACATTCATAGTGTCATGAACAAAATAGAAGAGCTGCATTCACTATTTCTGTATACAACCGCAACATAATGCTCATAACAGATACATGGCCTAAGCCTCATATCAAGGACAACTCTATAACCCCACTTGGTTACAATCTTCTAAGGGCAGACAGAGCCCACAAAAGAGGGGGAGGTGTTGCTCTACTTTTCAAATCTAACAAACATCCATCTATTACCAAAAGAACCCCCAAATTCCACAAATTCTGAGACAATATTTGCTACACAACACAAACAACTAAACCTACTCGGCATCTACATCCCTCCAGGTGACAATATAAATACCCTAGAATCCCTCCCCCAAGAAACCATAGTTCTAGGAGATGTCAACATTGACTGTAACTCCATCCACTCCAAAACACCCACCAACCACATTAACCTATATACCTTCACCCAACTTATCCATATTCCCACACGTATAGACAAGACCACCAAGAGAGAATCCATATTAGACTGGATCCTCACTAACCAAGCCAACACTACCCACTGTTGTGGTACACTACCCAATTCTCTCAGTGACCACAACCCAACCTTTATCCTTCGACACAAACTTAAATGCAACAACTGACCCTCCATGCTTCAAACCTGCTCCCATAAAAACTTACCCTCAGACCTATTCACAGAAACCTTAAAAACCTATAACTGGCTCCCATCAAAACCCTCCACCTAGACAAGGCAGTAGAATACTTTTAACTCCACATTCCTAATGATCCTAAACCAACTAGCTCCAATCAAAACAATTAGAATGCACAGTAATCCTGCCCCCTGGTTACAGAAATCCACAAAGGCCCTACTAAAACAAAGGGACAGAGCATGGAAAAACTGGCAACAACATAAAACACCCAAAACTAGACAAACCTTCTAAGAACTTAGAAATAAGGCAAAAAAGCAGGTTAAAATTGACAAACAAAATCATTATACAGCACTACAAAGTAAATATAGTAACAATCCACAGAAATTCTGGACTGCAGTGAACAATACCATCCAACCCCAAAAAACCACCACCAAATATACAAGGCACTAGTCTAGATATAGCCTCCAGCTTCAATAGCTATTTTACCTCCTCCATACTGAAACTCATAAATGATACAAGCCCCCCCACCAGCTCTCAAAGACCAAATCACCACCACCACCTTTTCACTTAAACCAGTATCTATATCAACCATCCAAAAACTTCTAGCTAAACTCAAACCAACCACCCTCACTGCCGACAACCTCCCAGCAGAATACCTTCAACTTGCATCAAAGGCCATCACTTACTCAATCTCACTACTAATAAATACACCCATTAATGAACAATACGTGCCATCCTTGTGGAAAACCTCATACATCATAGGTGACCCCTTCACCGACCTCTCTAACTACTGTCCCATCGAGATCCTTTCACTCCTATCAAAAATTTTTGAAAGATGCATCCATCACCAACTCCTCTCCCATCTACTCTCCAACAACCTACACTCTAAAACCCAGCATGGATTTCGACCAGGCCATAGTACCACTACTGCCCTAATCCACTTCACCAACACCATAAACACATACAGAAACCAAGGAAAACTTGTCTCTGCCACCTTCCTAGACATATCTAAAGCATTTGACAGTTTCCCACAATAAACTACTATCCTACCTCTCCAAACTCAACCTTGACAAATCTGCCATACAGTGGTTCAGTAGCTACCTTGACAACCACTCTCAATCTGTCAAATGGCTCAACTCTCTACCCCCCCTCCCCAATACCCGTCAAATGTGGCATTCCCCAAGGCCCAATCCTTGGCCCACTTGTCTTCAACATCTTTACAAATCAACTCCACTTAGCAACCACAAAAGCTGATATAGTCCAATACGCAGATGAAACTACTCTAATCTGCTCTGCACCCAACATCCATCACCTACAAACCCAAGCAAAAGCATCCTTTACAGAGATAGAAAACTGGCTAAACAACTCTCAACTGATACTGAATCCTAAACAAAACTCAACTGTTATTCTACCCAAATAAGACCAACACCACCACCTTCTCCATTCACTCTGCCAATAATACCCTCATCACGCCTGTCTCTGAGGCCAAACTCCTAGGTCTCACAATAGGCTAACAACTTAAATATAATAAACACATATCCCTAACCATTTCCAAAGTGCACAAAATGCTAGGTTGCCTCTACCATAGCAACAAGTTCTTAACCTCTGAATCCAGAACTGCCATAGCAAGAACTCATCTCTTATCAGTGCAAGTCTATGCATCCCCAGTGCTAACAAATCTAAATAAAACTGACCTGAAACTTTCAACTTGCTATAGCAAAATAGCTAGGTTTGCAAACAACGCTAAATCACACTCTCATTACTGCCAATCCCTACAGAAACTACACTGGCTAGAATTTCCAAACATATTATGCTACCACCAGCTCAAGTTAGCCCATCAAATACTATACCACCTAGCTAAAACCCCTGCCCTAACAGGTCTATTAAACTTCTACAGCACCAACAGGGAACTTCAATCCAGTATCAAAGTCCTAATTGAAGTCATCACATGTAAAAACAGCTCAGGGGAATCTCTATTCCCTTATGAAGTTGCAAAATTATGGAACACCCCCCCCCCCGACCTCAGGCTACTAAACAACCCTAGCACATTCAGAAAACTCCTAAAATCATACCTTCATGAAAACCATATATGCAACTGTAATGACCATCCATGAACCCACGGTATTACTCATTACTGATTCTGCTGAACACTGTTCTACTGACTTGTATTCTACTTGGACATATTGTATATAGTATAAATACTTTTGAATTTGTTTCTACTGTAATGTCAGTTGTAAAAACTGTACTTGTCCTCACTATGCAAATATGTTGTCATCAAAAACTTTCACCACAATCTTACTTAATGATGTACAAACTCTGTACTCATCCTCACTATGCAAACGTGTTGTTATCATAAACTGCCACCACAATCTTGATTTTGTTTATCTGTTAATATTACTAAAATATGTTTTTTCTTAACTACTGTTAAACTTTGTTAACTACTCTTAACTTTTTATCTCACTTTGCTTCCCAGGACTCCAGTCGGACTATCCTGGTAAACAAATGTTAAATAAATAATTAAATAAATAAAATTGCAGTGAGAGAGAAGTTTCAGAAGACAGTGAGAGATGACATCAGAATTAGTGACAGACTCATGATAATCAGACTCAGGTGTAAGGATAGGGCAGTATTCATAATCTCAGCCTATGGCCCACAGCACTGCTGTGATAGCAAAGGAAAAGTGCAATCATATAGCAGTTGCAGGACCTATTAGATAAAACAGGACAAAAGTTGGTGTTAATAATGGGGGGGACATGAATGCACATATTGGGACAAACAGAAAAAGGATAACAGGACTGTCTGGGTCCTCATGGGTGTCGCAACAGGAATAAAGGAGAGGTCATTCTAGACTTCTGTCTGGCCAATGGCTTGATGGCAGCTGACACATGTTTCAGCAAGAGAGACAATCACAAGATCACATACAAGAGGGGCTACCATGCAGCTCAGGTAGACTTCCTCATTGCAAAATCATCCCCAATGCGAAAGTCAGCCCAAAGTATACACAACTGGTTACAACAGTCAAATGCAGGCAGTGGTAGAGAAGGGTGTAAGCAAAGGTGTATCATGGTGAAATGGGGCCCTAAGCAGAGTCATGGATTGGGCCCTACTACAGCAGCCCCACCCCCTCACAGCCATTCCACTGTCTTATTACGTGATTATTTTCCACAGTTACTATAAACACTGTCAAACCTGTCAGTGTGTGGATACTATTTTTCTTATTTACTTCTACAATAATTAAAGATATTTGGATTTCATTTAAAACTTTTATTTCAAATCTTTTAGTATAGACACTGATAGCCATTTGCTAAACAAAACAACACAGTCTCAAAATGAAAACAGACTTCGCTCTGCCCTTGAAACAGCATTGAATCCCACATTCAAAGAAAATGCATCTGCCTGTGGCAGATTAAGTTTACCTTTGGGCTGTTTTCAAACCATAGGACCCTTGCACACATTTTTAGGACCACGCATACACACACATGCTCTTTGATACACCTTCATGATTGTATTAAATTATATTCCTTGTATAATACAGGACCACTTGTTTAAGTGGGCTTTAAATTTCTAGTTTTGAAAAATTTTCCAGAAAGCAATGAAAGAAAACATATGAACCCATAATGAGAAAACTATTTCAGAGCATTTCAATCGTAAAAGGCCACTCAGACTGCTGTCATTACAATCCACCAATAAAAGTCAATATACACAACATGTGGGGAAGTAAAAGTCATCTGAATAATTCCACATTAAAGGGATCTGTAACTAATTAAAAGGTTGCTGCTGCTAACAGTTTTACATTTCAGTGTTTCATCTACAAATTCAGTGCCTATGTTATATTACAAAAAAGAAATGGTAAGCTGGAAAAACTGCAATAGGAAATCGATGGAAAACTGAGAACAGATTCATCATTACTAGGTATCTCATTCAAAGGAGGATACACTGTGAAAGGCAGCACACCCATCCACCCTTAAAGTATAGTGCAGTAACAAACAATCCATCTAGGTGGTGTGGGAGTAGAACCCCTTAGCCTTTTACACCAAAGGTAAGTATACTACCTAATGTTCTATTCCTTTCAAATCCTATAGAACACACACACACACACTGATGCCATTTGCTGAAAAAAAAACAGTTGCTCATTGAAAACAGACTTAGATTGAAACTCACAATTCCTTGAAATTACACTGAAACTCTTTAGTAGGTGGTGTAGAGGACTCAAGCTCTTGTCTCCTGAAACCAAAGTACTGAGTTTGAGGCTGACTAAGTTAATTAACTAACCATCAGTCCCCATTCTAAGGCATTTCAGATAACCTCACTTAATGAAGGAAAGGAAGTCCTGGTTAATGGCAGCAAGGAAGGAATGTGTCATTTGGAGGAACCTTGTCAGTAAGCAAGTTTAAATTCCCTGCATAGAAAAGAAGCAGCAGCAGGAATGTTAAAATGTGCACTTATGTGTTGATGCACACAGATAAGCAGCAGGAATGTAGATGTGTGTGCTTGCTTTGACAGACAGAGAACATTCTTAAAGAAGAATGTTTTAAAAAAAGAAGATGTAATTTCATTTTTTTTAAATTAAAATTAAATATTGTGGCAACCCCACCCACCCCCAGCCAACAGGCCCTAGGCAGCTGCCTAGGTTGCCTATTGCTGAATCCAACTCTGGCTCTAAGGTCAACATTAACCAAGATGAAGATCTGGAAGTTGATTGGAGAGAAAGCACAAGAATTCAAACAAATACTCAAGAGTTATGGCACCTTATGAAGAAGAATAATGGCAGACACTCAAAACAGATTATGTAGAACCAGATTATGGTGAAATGGGGACCTAGGCGAGGTACTGGATCAGGACCCCCAGCCATTCCAGTGTCCTTTACTTGGCTATTTCTCCCCAGTTACCATAAACATGTTCAAACCTGTCGGTGTTCACACTATTTTCTTCTTTACGTCTGCAGTGTTTACAGATTTGGATTTAACTTAAAACTTTTATTTCAAATTTTATAGCACAAATACATAAGCCATTTGCTAAACAAATCAACACAGTCTTACTATGAAAACCAGCTTAGCATGAACAGTAAAATTCTTTCCCTTCAAGTTCACATTCATTGAAACTCACATTCAAGGAAAATGCATTTGGCCAGTGATGGATTAAGTCTACATTTGGGCTATTTTCAAACCATAAGCCCCTTGCATACATTTTTAGGACCATACATACATAAATGTATTCTTTGACTCACCTTCCTGATTGTATTAAATTATATTCCTTGTATAATACAGCACCATGTCTCATAGTGTTTTAAATTTGTAGTTTTTGAAACTTTTTCCAGTAAGGAATGGAATAAAATAGAGATAAAATTAATTAATTAGATTAATAGTGATAAGTCTTATTAGGCTCAGCTACAATATAGCCATAAAAATTAACCTAAAAATTCTGGCCCTCCATATCCTCTCTCATCAGCCCAGGTACAAAAAAGTATCCCAGCCCACACCCAGACATTCCCCTTCTTCAAATAGCTACCCATTTTAATAAATACTTCATAGGATGCATAGCTAATTTAATCGCAAACTTACCTGACATACACCCTTCCACACAGCCAACTTCCCCTACCTTAGATCCTACTAAATTTCCTTCACAAAACTCACCTATCTACAACCTCTGTAATACACATGCAGACAACTCCACCCACTTTACCTTTCAAGCAGTTTCTATAACTCTCATAAGAAAAGCTTTTACGTAAGCTAAAACCTTGTTCCTTCGCAGCTGTCAACCTTCCCCCTGAATACTAAAATCTAGCTGCAGAATAACAGAATACTGTGTCCCTAACTTGTGGAAAATGGCACATATTACCCCCATACATAAAGGAGGTAATTCCATCATTCTTGAAAGATGTAGTCATCAACAATTTCCCCACTACCTCTTACAAAATAAGCTAATTGCCAGTATGCAACATGGATTTTGGCCAGACCACAGCACCTCTACTGCAATACTATCATTTATAGACATGGTCAATAAAGTTCCCAACTCTAATAAACTTGCATCTGCATTATTTCTAGATCTTTCAAAAACCGACATGGTCTTTCACAGTAAACTTCTCAATCAATGTTCCACCCTAGGTCTAGCATCTCCATTTATTCAATGGTTCTCTAGCTACCTTGCCAACAGGCAACAAGCTGTAAAATGGCAAGGATCCTGATAAATTTAGATGGCCTTATTTTAATTTTTAGACTTACTTAAGTGCAGTTATTCATAAAACAAATGACACTTACCACATGTTATGGCGTATAGCTTTTACTGTACAAGGTCTGATTTTTGTTATAGATACAGATGATAATTCTCCATTTACCTTGGAACCAAGTTCCTACAATTACCCAGAAAACAATATTCTGTTTACAGTCCTTTTATACACTTCTTGTCGTGCACTTTAGATCCTGTTTACCTTCCGGTGGTTTTTGCTGATTCTGTAAGGAAGCACCTGTGAGGAAGCATGTAGTGTCTATTTCAGAATGTTCTGTTGATTTTGTGAAGAAGCATACAATATCCGTTTCTCAGAAGGTCCTTGCTGATTCTGTAAGGAAGCATCTGTGAGGAATCATGTAATGTCTATTTCAGAATTTCCTGTTGATTTTGTGAGGAAGCATATAATATCTGTTTCTCAGAAGGTCCTTGCTGATTCTGTAAGGAAGCATTTGTGAAAAAGTGTATCAGACTTTCCTGCTGATTTTGTGATGAAGCATGCAATATTTGCTTCTCAGAATTCCTACTGATTCTGTGAGGAAGCATGTCCATTGACAGCTGTTCCTTGTTTTTCAAAACACCACTTATCTTAGTCATGGTGTCACCACATAGTATGGATGCTAATTTTACATTACTAAGCTACATTTAAGCAAACTTAAAAGATCCATCTCCACATACCTTCTAACTTCCGCAGGAATGCCACAAGGATCCATCCTTGGCCCTCTACTTTTCAATATTTTTATCAATAAGCTACATTCATCTTCTTGTGAAGGCACCTTGATTCAATATGCAGATGGCTCTACCATCATCTGCTCTTCAAAGACCACAACTCACCTCCAGGAAATCAATCAATAAGCTATCATCTCTACTGAAACCTGGCTTACAATGGCACAAGACCTAGTCAACCCCCCCCAAAAAAACTACTCCTCTTTACCCTAAAATTTCACACCCCTAACAAAGCATATTTCAAACTCTTTTCAGCAAATGGCACTGAAATCAAGTTAGTCCACCATACCAAACTATTAGAAGTCATAGTAGATGATTATCTTAAATTTGATCTCCACATCCAAAGCAATATCAAGAAACCCCATCAGAAATTAGGCATGTTGGGGGGTTGGAGCCTAATGGCTAACTGAGAGCAGCTTGATTTTGACCTCTTCATACTCATACTAGAAAATACAGGAAAAACTAAATATATTTAAAAAAGTATGGGTAAATATCGAAGATGAAGTAATTTATAACAAAACTACCAATTTTGAAGAAAAAATTCTGAAATTTTCCTGTCAAATACTACAGAGGACATTCCAAACTGTTTGAAGATGAGTAACTCCAAGAATTCACACTCAGACTCTATTATAAAAAAAGAGATGCAACAGATATCTGCTACTTTGCTGGACTTATCGCTAAAAATGGACAGATTTACTGAAAATCTAGAAAGTCTTAAAGATAACTGCCAAAAACAAACAGAGGTTTTTAAAGAAATCTTACAACAGCAACAAATAAAAATATCAGAACATTGAGACTTCCTTAAGTGATGTTGATGGGAGGTTAAAAGAAAGTGAACTACATACTCAATTTCTGCTACAACAGAACACTTGGTTAATAAATAAAGTTGATGATATAGAGAATCGAGGAAGAAGGACAAACATACGGATTTTTGGTCTTCCAGAGAAATCCGAAGGTGACGACATTATCTCATTCTTGAACTCTTGGTTTCCTGAAGTTCTCGGACTAAAAGAAGGCTTATCTTATGGGATAGAAAGGGCACATAGAGCTATTGGTAAGCCACTTTCTATTTCTTCTAAATCAGCTCCAAGATCCATAGCAGTTAAATTTCTTTCTTTTATGGATAAAGAGCTTATACTGAGATCTGCATGGAGGAAAAGTCCTGTTATGTATAAACAGTCATTATTAAGATTTGATAATGACTATTCAACAAGAATTCTGGATATAAGGAAGAAAACATGGCCATTAGTAAAACTTTTAAAACAACATAAAATCAAAGCGCAGCTCTTTTATCCAGCCAAAATAAGAATCCAATATAACAATGACATGAGAACATTCAACAGCATAGAGGAAGCCACATCTTTCATAAAGAATAATAATATAATTCCACTACCTGAAGAAATGGACTGGCTAAATTCATCTTCTTTAAAAAGGGCTCCAGGAAAAAATATTTGGTCGGAGGCAAGAGAAAAAAAGAAAAGACTGACAAAAAGAACTCTGATGATACTATTTCTCTCAAAGTATCAACTAAGGTATGATTATAATATATTAAAACTAAACTCTTTAATACACTAGTATAAAGCAGTTCTTTTTTCTTTTTTCTTTTCTTACTTAATTGTTTAGTTTAATATAATACTTAAATGTTAGTACTAATTAATAACTTATTAAAGCCCTGAAGTATATACTTATTCTCTATTTACTTATTCTCTAAATACTTATTCTCTATTTACTTATTCTCTAAATGCTTGAAAACAATAACTAATGAAGTCTACTAGACATTCTTTTTATTTTGTCACTAAGCTTTTAATATAAACTGCCCTTTTAAATGGTTTTCTCTATACAACTACTCAGTTGATAATATTTATTCAGGCATTGAAAGTGCCTTAATTTATCATTTTTAGTAATCACATTTATGGTATTTTAAAGTGCACATTCAAAATTCATTGATTTATTTTGATGTAGAGTATTGTGATAAAAATGTTATACAATAGAATCACTCATGAACATTTTAGATGTATTCAGTATATTACTGTATTATTTGAAAGTAAAAAAAAAACATCCACGAGCCTTCTGCTCAGTTATTTCTAGTTTCCTTATCTAAAAAGTTGTTCACCGCTTCACACATAGCACACGATATATTTAACTGTACATAGATGTAATTTAAGTTACTGGCCAGAAGATGGTGTGCAAATACACACTATTGCAGAGTTTTCCTCTCTAACACTGCTGTTTCTTCCCTATACAAGTATTTAGTTACCAGAATAGTGCGCTATCATTGCCTGAATAAATATTATTGTTCTTGGTGAATGCTTTTATGTAGCTTAGAGGTACACATTTACAATTTGTTAATTTGAATTAATGTAAAGTATATTAATGAAAATATTATAAAATGGAACCACTCGTGAACATTTTGGGAAGCATCTAGAACATTAAAGTATTATCTGAAGGTGGACAGTATTCATAAGCCTTCTGCTCGGCTTTCTCAGTTTTTTTGTCTGAAAAGTTGTTCACCGTCCACATTCATAAGCACGCGATATATCCTAGCATGTTTAGATGCAATTTAAGTTACTGATCACAAGATGGCGTGTAAACACGCACTATCACAGAGTTCTTTCCTTAACACCGCTGTTTTGATTACAGTAAAGGAAGCGTTTGCTTCAATTATTCTCACACTTCATATATTCTTTCGTATTTTATTAAACATTTATGGTTTATTATCAATCTCAGTTAATATCTCATGCAAGTATAGTGTTAGATCTGCTTTGAAGACAACGCTATTATAACAAGAAAGATAGTGAATCATTTAAATACTGTTGTATCTTAATGGGTGAGTGTCTGGTAAAAGTATAATACATGCGCTCTGTGAACACATCTAACCGACACTGGGTTAGATGAGTTTCTTATAGTTGTTAAGTTGTATAGAAATGGAAGAAGAGGGAAGGAAAAGGGAAGGTGAAGATCATGAGTGTCAGCTTACTGGGAATTATACTTTCATTTATCTACAGATTGCTTTATCATACTTGTTATTGTATAAAAGAAGTACTATACGTAAAATGTTTATTATAAATGATTAGTTATGGGACAAGAGTGCTACTGCACCATTATCAAGGTAGATTTCCTTTGCAAGTATAATTCTAATTTTGACCTTTCTTCTTTCTGTTTTATAGTTTTAACATATAAGTTGAGACCCTTTGCTAGTTACCAGACGTTCACTACATTTGTGATAAGCAGAAGTCAATATTCTGATATGTGTGATCTTTAAATTGAACTTAATAGAGAAAATCTTATGAATAATAACTTACTAATAACAGAACTACAAAAGATCACATATAAGTAATTTAGGAGTGAAATCAGAGTTATAAAACTGACATTGACTGAAGAATGAGAAAATGCTTTAATGTAAAGCACTATAAATATTGCTTTAATTCTAACTGTTATTATATTAAATCTTATAAATGAATATTATTGTCTGTAAAGACTTTAATTGGTTTTGATAAAGTGGTTAGCTATATGTCAATTAACTTCACTATGCTGATGTAATACCTTATATAGATTTAAAAATATGTAAAAAAATCTCTTTTATTTTAAACAGTATCTATCTATCATACTCACTCTGCTTCTTTTTATTATTAATAACAATGTTAAATATCACTAATGACAATTAATGATCTGACATTTGCTAATATATTATTTACAATTGGTAATTTGCAAAAATTTTTTAATATTAATGAAAAATGAACATCTAATATATTGTTAAAGTAATTAACAAATGTCTTATTTAAAATTGTTTGCAATTTGAAATAATATCTCATTTTAGAATCTAATTAGTAATGAACAAAACTTCACAGACTAGGTATATATGTTATTTACATAATAAGTGTATCTTGTTCTCTGGTTTTAGTTTTCATTTTTTTGAGGAGCTCAATTTAAAGCAACATTTCCTCATTAATGCAACTATTATTATTATAGGTTCATAGGTTCATACTAGGCTATCTGCCCTAGGGCATTTATAAGCCTAGCCAGAGTGTGTGTGGCTTTCACCACCCCTTAGGATGAGAATACTATACCCATTAGTTTGCTGTGCCTCTGTCCAGCAGTGATACAGAGATGATTCCCGGGGTAAACCTATGATCTCCCATCCACTCGTCAAGATTTCTCTTGAACAGAGTCAGTGAGGGGCTCTGCCTCACATGGACTGGGATTCTGTTCCATAGTGTAGGGAGTCTCTGGGTGATGACTCTGTCCCTCCAGCACATCCTATTTATATCCGTGTTGAGGTTTAAGTCTCTTGCTCTCGTGGCTCTGGTGGATTTGGATTTTTTGAGGTGGAGCATGTCCATTAATTCGGGTTGGACATGGCCTTGTATGTCAGGCACAGATCACCTCTGAGCAGATGGTATGCGACTGAATAGAGCTGGAGTTTCTTCAGTCGGGCATCGTATGACATATGTTTGAGCCCCTTTATCCTTTTGGTGAGGAACTTTTGGGGTCTTTCCAATTGCTGCAGGTGTCGGGTAAGGTACATTCCGAATGGGGCATTGCACTCAATCATTGGTCTGATAAGTGAAGAGTACAGGGTGCAATGACCTCTCCTGATCTGGATGTGAATCCTTCATGATCAGGTGGGCAATGTAGAAGGTCTTCCTAACCACTTTGGCAATGTGAGTGTCAAAAGAGAGGTTACTGTCAACTTGGGTCCCCAGGTCCCTGATAACTTCTTCCGTGTTTAATGGATTACCACCTATGTGGTAATTAGGGTTACCTTGTTTTTCCCAAAGGGTATGACTATACATTTTTTGGCATTTAGCTTAAGGCCATGGCTCTGGCACCAGTTATCCATTTCTATGAGACCTTTCTGGAGGATGTCTGTGTCTGATGGGGTGTCAATTATGGTGCCCAGTTTGCAGTCATCTGCAAATTTTGTCAGCCACAATCCCCCTAGGTTTGCCTGCACTTCAGAAAAATAAATGCCGAACAAGAGGGGGCCCAGGACTGAGCCCTGTGGGACACTGCTCGTGACCGGCTTAGAGTCTGACATGGCACCAGCAACTCTAACCCTGTGTGTTCTGTCCTTGAGCCAGTTTGCAACCCATCTTGTGACATATGGGTTTACATCTAAGCTGGTGAGCTTTTCTATGATGCCCGAGTGGGGTATTGTGTCGAACGCTTTTGCTAGGTCTAGGTAGGCTGTGTGAACCGCCTTACCCTCATCAATGGCCTTAGTGACTGTTTCGAAAAAGTCAACCAAGTTCAAGAGGCAGGATCTGCCCTTGACAAAGCCAAATTGGGTAGGATCCAGTGTCTGTAGGTCCCCAATGTCTTTATTTATGAGTTCCATTATGATCCTCTCCATAGCTTTGCAGACAAGGCTCGTCAAGCTTATGGGGCGGTATTTCGGGGTCCGTGAAGCACCGCCTTTGTGGAGTGGGACCACAGTTGCCGACGCCATTCTTTGGGTACATATCCTGTAGTAAGGCTAAGATTAAACAGCAGCCTTATGTGTGGGTTTAGTTCCTCATTGAGTTTGTGTAGCACACAGCGGGGACACCGTCCGGTCCCATTGATGCTGTGTTTTTTGCTTTAGAGAGAGCAGCTCTCACCTGGGGATCTGAGATGGTTGGGAGGCTAGACTGTGGTGGGATAGATATTTCTCCTTTGGGGGGGGGGGAGAAATTTGCACTGAACCTGTCTGCCAGTATGTTGGCAATGTCTGTGGATTCAGTGATTTTTTTATCATTTTGGACTAATTCTGAGCATATCTGGGAGTTTCCACCCAGGTTTCTAACATAGCTAAAGAAGGCTTTATGATTGTCTTTTGTGTCATTAGCGATTTTTCTCTCAAAGTTGGCCTTGGATGATTTTATGAGTGATCGTAGTTTTTTGCTAGTATTGATCAGAGATGCCTTCCCTTTTAGGGATTTTGCTCTGTCATGTAGTAGCTTTCTCCTCTTGTTGTAGAGTTTGTTTATGGCTGGAGTCCACTGTTTGAACTTTTAAGTCCAAACAGATTTGAGGTGCTAGACACTTCATGTTTGGGATTTAGAATGGTAAAATCATTAATTGTTTATTCAATTTATGTTAACGCAATGTTTTCAGCTTTTTCATTTTTCAGTGGTCCAATTTGAAATTTTTTTAAGCATAAATAGAAATAAATATATTCATTTCAAAATAACTTTTAAAAGAAAGGATAAATCTAATACTCAAAACACATTAACTTCCAAGGTAAAACAAAATTTCAAGAACAAACAATCCAAAAGTACAAATAAGTACTTAAAAAATGACAGATACAACTTTATCTATAAATATTAATGGTTTAAATAATTCTATAAAAAGGTCGAATTTTCTAAGATATTTGAAATTACAAAAGCACAAATCATATTTATACAAGAATCTCATTTTAAAAGAGATGATAATTTCACATGGAAACCTAGTGACTATCTAATTCTTTCTCACTCCCTTTACAAAAAAAAAAAAAAACAAGAGGAGTTATAATTTTATGGAAAAAAAGTGTAGTTATTCCTCAGATCATTTACAAACACGAAGATAAAGAAGGGTTAATATCAATTGTAATAATAAAATATCAAAATAGAATTTGGACTTTAATAAATATTTACTGGATTCCTGGAACAGGATTGTCTACGGTTAAAAAACACATAGAATTAATTAACAAAGTAAATAAAGGTATGATAATAATGGGGGGAGATTTCAATTGCATTCTAGATAACTCTGAAACAACTAATAAAAGAAAGTTACGTCTCACACCCGTAAGTAAATAATTCAAGAGATGGTCAGAAAGCTTAAATCTAATAGATACATTTAATTTTAAAGATTCTAACTCATTAAGTTACACACATAGCGATTATCGCTTTAATACTAAAACAAGAATAGATAAAATATTGGTCTCCTCTGATTTAAACAGCAGGATAACAACATTTTCTATTATCCCATGTCCCCTTTCAGATCATAATGCCTTAATTCTTAAACTACAAATTGATTTCAAAAGATTAAACACTATAACTAGAATACCAGCTTACATCCTTAAATTAAAAGAGTTTAAACCTTGGCTAGATTCAGAAATCAAATATTTCTTAGAAACAAATCCTATTAACGATACAAATAATATAATAACTTGGGATACACTCAAGGCTTTTTTGTATGGCAAGATTATAGGATGGTTTAAAAATAAAACAAAGGAATGGGAATCTGAATTGCATAACATACAAAAACGAATAACAGAAATAAATACAAGTTCTTATGATGTAATAGATTCTCAGGAAAAAAAAGAAATTATAGATTTAAATAAAAAATACAATGAATTCCTCACTCATAAAACAAATCTAGCTTTGGAAAAACTAAAATTTGCTTCAATGTCAACTTCTCCAAAACACTTACATAATCTAGCAATGAGAATTAAAAAGCAGAACTTAGAAAATAACATCATAAATATAATACATGAAGGAAAAGGGAAAAAAAAGGTATCTGATGTGAAGCTTTTAAGTTCTATTATGCTAAGCATTATGAAAATAATGATAATATTTTATTTTCAGATCAGAAATTTAATAGTTCCTTAATAAAAAACTACCTGACCAATTAAAAGTAGAAAAGGACAAGCATATCTCCATAAAAAAAAATAAAAGATATAATTAAAGTAAGTAAAAAAAACAAATCACCAGGAATGGATGGAATAATAATGGAATTATATAAAATTTTCCAAATTCAGCAATTTCTCTACTTCATAACATGCTAAATGATATTCAAACTCAAATGATTACTCCACCATCCTGGAAATATTCACTAGTTACCCCTATAAAAAAAGATAAAAGTGATCCATCCCAATGTAATTCATATAGACCTATCTTTTTGCTTAATAATGATTATAAAATCTTTATGTCTATCTTAGTAAATAGAATTAAGAAATCCCTGACTAAAATCATAAACGAAGACCAAACAGGCTTTATATTTGGACGACACACATATGACAATATTCAGAGAATTTTAACCATTATAGAAGCTTTGAACAGAGACAATTCAGAAGCTCTTATAATCACATTAGATATAGAGAAAGCATTTGATTCGGTAAACTGGAAGTATCTATTTAAAATTTTGGAACTTTTTGAATTCCCATTAAACTTTATAAATTTAATAAAGAATATATATAAAGACAACCTGGCTTATGTAAAAGTAGGCCCATTTACCTCGGAAGCTTTCAAAATAACTAAAGGCTCTAAGCAAGGTTGCCCTATGTCTCCCATCCTGTTTGCCCTGGTGATAGAATTATTTGTGTCTGCAATATGAAGTGATCTAAAAATAGAAGGAATTAACTTTTACAATAAATTTAATTCTAAAATCATGTTATTTGCTGACGATATATTGCTGACTTTAAGACCGAATGAAGAGTCCATGCAAGAATTAGAGAAACAAGTAGAAGATTTTTTTTCCATTTCAGGTCTTTGTTTCAATAAATCCAAATCAAAACATATACTTCTAAATAAAATAGATGACTTGCATCTGAATAAATATCAAATAATTGGAGAAAAGGTTTCTTCACTAGAATATCTAGGAATTCTTATATCTGAGAACATAGATACTACCATGACCTTAAATTATAATAAAATCCAAAATTTAATTCAAAAACAATTTAATAGCTGGAATAAATTAATATTAAACTTGGAAGATAGGTTACAGTTAATAAAAATGATATTACTACCACAAATAAACTATATAGCATTAGCAATCCCTATTTTACCAGATAAAAAAGTTATAAAGACAATACAGAAACTTTTAATGGATTTTCTTTGGTATCCAAAAAAGAATAGAATTGCATTCTCACATCATATTAGACCCTGGGACTTGGGAGGAATTAAATTTCCAGACATAGAAACGTATATTAAAGCTTCCATCATTAAACTTATACTAAATTGGGTAAATCCAAATTATTCATCTGCATGGAAAATTTTACATTTAACTTTCTTCTTAAATGAAAACAAAATATTAAAAAATATGGATTTGGAGAATTATAACAACATATTTTGGCATGTACTATGTCATAGCTTACAAAATAAAACAACAAAGCCCACTAATTTATCATATCTGAATAATATTTATAATCTATTTAGAAAATTTATAATTACAAATCCAGATATAAAATTATGGTTCGATCTTTTAATACCATTTAAAACATCAAAGAATTTTAAAGAAAAAATCCAAGAAAAAATACTCATTAATTGGGAATCCAAAAACTTTATTTACTGGTTTCAATAATCACAGTACTTTAAGCACCCAACAAGTAATAAATGAGTTTAGTATATCTGAAATAGACAGAACAGAACTTCAAAAAATACTACAATATGCAAGTGATGTATGTAGAATTATTAATGGTTCAAGCTTTAATACTATACCTAAGTTCATAAAATATATGCAAGAATCGATTTATGGAAATCATAATAAGCTAATTTCTATATCTAAATTATACAAAATTTTAATAGTGTATAAAACCAAAATAGGTCAAAATGTTGTGAACATTTTAACAAAGGACTTGACAATAAATCTATCATCTGAAGGTATAAATGACCTTTTGTTGTCAGTTAAGCTAACATCAAACTTCCAGATATGGAAAATCTTCACATGGAAATTTTTACATAGAGCCTTTTATACACCATATAAAATAGCCAAATTTGACCCTGCCCAAAAGCCCACATGCAGGAGATGTACTGTAAACTGTAAGGCAGATTGGATACATATATTTTATGATTGCATTAAAAAATTCTGGGAAGATATTAATAGATTTATTCAAGCCATTTATAATGATAAATTTGTTCTAACAAAATCTTTAATTTTTTTGAATGTAGATGACTCAGTAACTATGAGTAAAAGTGATCAATATCTTTTATGGTCTATTCTGGCTGTAGCCAGAAAATGTATAACAAGAAAATGGAAATCCACTGTTCCTCCAAGTTATGAAGACTTCATATCTCTATTAAAGGAATCTGCACAGAAAGAAATAAAAGTCAAAGAAGAAAGAATTTTTCCCAGACGTTGGACAGACAATCCTTGGAATAAAATCTTAATACTTATAGACACATTACAAAAGGACAGAATTTCTTCTACATGAAATTGAAATGTCATAAACTAAGATGAACTTATGTGAATATATGCCAGTAAAGGTTATACTAGTTCTATGAGATTATTCCTCTTTATAACCTTATTGGTTAATCCTTTTCATTGGACCACCTGTAAATATTGTACATATTGTTATAGTTATTAACTATTTTCTTTTATTTTGAATTGTAATTTTAAATTTACTGTATCATAATTTGTCTACAAACGAAAAAAATAAAAATTATTTAGCAAAAAAAGAAATTAGGCATGTTATGCAAAAACAATCATTTGCTGGGCACAGCCACAAAAACTACTCTAACCAAAACCTACCTTCTGTCCTCACTACTCTGTGGAGCACCAGTTCTAACCAATTTGCAATCATCCATAAGAAAGTAACTTGAAAGCTGCTACAACAAAATTGTCAGGTTTGCTACTAATTCATCCTCCTTTACTCACCACTGCAAATCTCTGCATACCCTTACCTGACTGCAACTCTACCACCACCTCTCCAACATTCATCTTATAACATTACATAAAATCAAACCAAACCATTAGCCTTTCCAGCTCTTACTCCTTTAATCAATATCTATTTTCCAAAAACAACTCTTAGATCAGAAGGCAAACAACTTCTCACCATAAATAAATCAAATAAATCCCTTGGACAAAGCCTATACTTGTACTCAGTAGCAAAAAATGAACTCCTTACTCTAACCACCAGAAATATTTCTAAACTAGCCACCTTTAAATGCTCCCTAAATAATGCCTTACAAAATCATGCTCCTGTACCAATCCTGGCTGAACTTACTCACTATACTTCACCCACCCATTTCAACCTAGACCACACTTCACAATCCTCTCCAGCCTCCGACTCCTTATTTAATTCATCTTTGCAGACCTTTCCTCTACCTCTTTCCTCCCTACTCACCTAATCTACCTGTAGACACCCTACCCGGCACCCTTATCTCCTCCTCTCCATCCTTCTTCCATCTATAACCATAATATGAACACATATCTCATACTAGGCCATCACTTAATTCCATCTCATGGTCTCTAATCATGTAATCCCCGATATCTTTTTGAATATCTTATTAGAATTGTCTCAGGTCTCATTTTCCACATACTAATCTATGTAAAAATAATGAGACTACTGAACTTTACCTCACATTCTCCAACTCATGCCATTGTTTTTCTTTGCAGTCTGTTATGAAACATACATGCTACGTTTTTGTCACTGCAACATTTTTTTTCACTCTTATGTTATTTAGTGTAATGTGATACTTAGTGATTTAAAATTTTGTACTTGCTGTTTTATAATGTAACATGATACTTTGCAACTGAAAATATATCTACTTGATTTGTGAAATATTGTGATTGTGTAGCTTTTCTTCCTGAGCTTCCAATGAAAATGAGCATTTTCTGGCCCAGATGGACTTTCCTGGTAAACAAATGTCAAATAAGTAAGTAAATAAAGAAAGAAATTAAATGCATGAACCAATAATGACAAAACTCTCCCTTTCAGGAGATTTCAATCATAAAAGGCCACTCAAATTTCTGTCATTACAATACATTAAAAAATGTAAGCTGGTAATACAAAATGGTTGGCAAGCCAACATGTTCATAGATAATAGGTATCTCATCCAAAGAAGGACACACCAAGGAGTGCAGTACCCCCATCTCATCCGAAGGACACACTCAGGTGTCAGTACCCTATTTCCCCTTAAAGTGCACTGCAGTATCACCAATCCATCTACCTGGTGTTGGAATAGAACCCACACCTTTCTGCACCAAAGACAAGTATGCCACCTGTTGTGTTGCTAACACTGCTTTCAAACTCTACAGCATAAGCACTGATGGCCATTGGTTAAACAAAACAGCTGCACATAGAAAACAGACTTAGCATGAGCAACATAAACCTCTCTTCCCTTGAAGCTCACAATTCTTTGAAAAAGCACTGAAAATCACAAATCTTTGAAAATGCAGCCTTGATAAGCAGTTTGGTAGTTGGTATAGAGGATTCAGGCTACTGTCTTTTCTAAACTAAAATCACGCAATGTCAAGGCAAGGCTCAGAACACCAAATTTAGTGCTTTTGTTCTACTGTAATCACAACAGAACTTCACCAGAAAATATAAAATGCAGGTTCACCACAAGAATTTAAAAGAACTGCACATAAAACATGTGATACATGCAGCCAATGAGAGAGAAAATTGATGATGTCATGAACGTGAAATTTCCCTGAAAATTTAAAGTAACAGGACTAAAAAGCAACTGCATAAGTTAAAGGCCTATATTTACAAAAATAACTTTTAAATACCATTAAATCCTTAGTGCTTGTAAAAAGCATTTAATGTTGTTTCATTGACACATGGGGCTCTATCTGCTCTCAGTCAGATCTGCCATCTGCTTTCCTTACATTCGAAATGAACTTTGCAGTCACCTGTAAAGCATTCAGTCAGAATTAACCGAATCAATTATGCAAAAGAAGAACTTTTTAAAATCAGTGCAAATAGCAGAATGTTTGGCTAATGCATTTTTGTGGTCATTTTTCCAAATAGCCAAAACATGCTCATTAATCCATTTGTTCAAACATCTTACAGTCTTGTCAATATAAAATGCATTACAGGAATCACAATTATATAAACTACACGTTTTGAAATGCAGCTGAAATGTCTCCTTGCCCAAACCACTGCATTACAGTGCTGAAAACATACTGAGGATGAATTACTAATGAATCTATATTGCTTAAAAAAACACAACTGTAGAGACATGAGGTGTCCTTCCGTAGAGGTACAATTTCAGGACAGGAATTTATTATGTTCAAACAGATTTAAACTGTTGACTCTTATCTCCCATGCTGCAATCTTTTCAGTGCTTGGGCAGGCTAAGTAAACCAGGGTCATCTAGGTCACAGTCCAGGCTTTATCCTTCTATGTCAGTGGGCTTTGGTTTTACTTACCATTCCTTGATTTAGAATTAGACATGTGGAGGTCAAAATACAAACCATTTTCTCACAATAAATAAGGCTCTCCTACCCGCATTTATTTTTGTTGAGGCATCCCATGTACTGTGTCTTTAACCTACTCTAGGCATCACACTATGACTAGGTTTTCATTTCAGTTAACAGCTTTATGCTAAGTGATTCAGTAATTGCAGACATACCATATACCACTCATATGTTCCTGAGAGTACATTCTTAATGCTTTTCCCTAGGATTAACTGACTGTAATTCTCTTTTTCATTGGTTGTTTAGACACTGATCCTGTGTACCTCATTGCAGTCAACTTAATGTCCCACGTTGCCCTATCCTCATTTTCACTAAACCCACATCATTTTTTACTCACTAGCATACCCATCCCTTATCCTCATATGATGCACTACAACTCAGTCAGACACTCACCCATTCACTCCATTTTCTGCCCCTAAATGTATTCTTCTTATTTTTCTATTACTTAAACCAGTCAGCTTTTAACTACTTATTCTTTATAGACTTGGGACATACTTACCTATCAAAATGTCTCCTGGCTGCCAAAAAATTAATTACTAGAAACCAAATGTAATTGAAGTATCGAATATTGTTCAGAAGATAAGAGAAGTGGAGGTGGGATCTGTTAAAAAGGGGACGGAGCAAATTACATAGAAATGAATGGAATTTGTGGAAACAATACATGCAATAATAACGTTATAAGAAGTGAGATTTAAGGGAAGGTGGGAAATAAGTAATTTATGTAATGTTGGAGTGAATGATAATTGCTAAAAAAAAAGTGTATACTGCGTGAAAATAATAAAAATGCCTCTATGGTTTCTTTTATTTTTCCATTAATGTACATGCACCTTTGTCATTGTCTAAATTATAATTTAATAAAGATGTTTAAAAAGGCATCCACTCATTTTATGCACCACTCTTTCTTTCTTACTTATTCTCGAAAATCTACTCAGATCTCACAATTTCCACTTACTAATCAATATCCCAAATGTATACTAATACAATAATAAAAGGTATTGCTTCATATCTGTGTTCCAGTATCTGTGTTTTCTGTTGGTAGACTAACACAGCATTTGTTAATTATTTCTTTCAACAATATCCTGTAATCCATAAATACATGAGTAATCCGTTCCAAATAAACTATTCCTCTAAAACCCACCAGTCACTTCCATACCCAAGTCACCCCTCCCAACTTACAACTTTATCAAATCAACATTTTTTCATCAGAATCATATTAGCATTATTCCTACCTAAAAGAGCGTCTATATCATGCTGTCGTAAGTTTATATACCCGAAAACCTAATGATCAGCACCAAAATGTCGATCTACTGAAATAGCGAAATCTGACATTATCGAAAAAACAGATGTCGAAAAGTCATATTTGGCCCACACGAAACAGGTGATATAGTACGTCAAAGCCACATCCTATAGCTTGCAACTATAAAATAATATATTATAGATATGTAACACTTAATTATTGTGTGTATTAACATATGTAACAAAATATTTATAGTATATATATTTACCGCCTGTTAACTACATTTCAAAACAAACTTGTCACCCGGAAGTAACAAATATTACTTGTATAAATTACATAATTACAAATTGTAGCTTGCTACAGATCCCCCACCATGCCCCAGGATTCCCACTCCTTTTTTCTTGATGTACTGGAAAATATTAGGTTCAACCAAACACCCTAATAATGGGCGACTTCAACTACCCCACCATTAACTGGAAAAACTACTCATGTACCAATTCCTTAGCTCAACGCTTTCTGGAATTCATAAACTCCAATGCCCTAGATCAACTTATCCACACCCCCACTAGGGGCAACAATATTCTAGACCTAGTCATTACCAACATGAGTGACTGGTGTTCCACCAATGAAGTCAACTCCTCGTTGGTCCGATCCAACCATAAGCTTATCACCCTCGATATCCACATCCCGCCCCCACCCACCATTAAGGAAACCACAGTAAAAAATTTCTCCAAAGCCAACTTCATGCTTCTTAAGACAGAAGTGGTGAACTTCATGATACCCATGCAGATGGACAATACAGTTACAACTGCTGAATCCTACACAAATGTACTCTATAGGCATTTACATGAATGCATGGATCATGCTATCCCAAACAGAACCAAGACTCCAAAAAAGGAAGCTAATCTGGTGGTCCCCTGCCATAAATAAACTGTACAACAAAAGGAAGAAACTTTTGCAAAAGAGAGTAAAATCTCATGAGTGGAGGAGCTCCCTGGTCAGCCTCAGTAAGAAGCTGAGATCCCTTATAAGATCCTCCAAAGCTAGCTATGAAAACAAAATTGCCACTAAATCCAAGGACAACCACAAAGCATTCTATAGCTATGCCAAGAATCTAGATGACACCAATAAACGAAAATCCAACTGGGAAACTCCACAAAAGCACTGAACTCCAAACAGCAGCAGTACTCCCAAACATTTTATTCAGATATAAAATGTCACGTAAACTGTATAAAAAGTACTAACAAGTACTAAAAATTAAGACTGCAAACATACAAAACAAAACTGTGAAAAACGAGTAAATGTTAAGCGATTTTCATCCGGATCCTATCCGGACTTCTTCAGACAAAAAAATAGTGTTAAACTGCCGTTTAAATAAATTCACCTTGTAAAATTGACCTATCAGGTCCCAATATCCATAGTTTGAAAATTTTAAAGTCATATTCACTTTCACTCGTATGAGCGCCAATAAAACATAAAACCTATTTAGAATACAATAAAACAGATTAAAATAAGTAACAGTAGTCTGACCATATTCTCAATCAATTCCTACTAATAATGTGATACTATGCACGTTATCAGTAATAATTAATAGATAGATCGGCAACCAGTTATTCAAATGAAACTGTTATGAATGGTATCCTCTTTTAAATGAATGCATCTTGATATTGAACACAATGTGGTTAGTAAAAATACTCAGTTTAGTTTATGGCCTTAGTGTCATGCATTCAAAGGTCAATTATACCTCCTTAGTCCTAGTGCGTACAATGATAATAGTAATCCACTGTTTACATGTGTAATTTTAGCTGACCTGTCTTCTTACTTACAAAACTACTACTGTATGTGGAAATCCTTACAATCAACTATTCTATTTAAGCTAGGGTTTATAATAATGTTTGTATTTAACAGATGTATAAGTGATAATAAATAAACATGAGGGTTGACCATAAAGCATAAAAAATAAAACAAAAAGTAATAAAAAAGAAGAAAAAAGATTTGTTACCCATATAAATAGTACTGGACTTAATTTATAAGGAAAAAAATATATTGTTTAAAAATCCAGTTCTCACTATTCACCAATAAAAGGGTGTCCATTAACATGTTTTATTATCTTGTCTGTATCTAGATGGCATCACCCAGATCTGCTCTGAGTTACAGCACAAAGGCACAAAAATTACAGAACCAACTGATATTGTCAACATCCTGGCAGATAGGTTCAGTGCTAACTTTACCCCCCTCTCACCCCATAAAGGGCCCATATCTATGCAGGAAGAATGCAGAGTCCCTGTAATCACAACTACGCAGGTAAAAGCTGCACTCTCTAAAGTCAAAATCACAGCATCCATGGGACTGGACAACATTCCAGGCTGCATTTTACACGAACTTCAGAAGGGATGGCTCCCCACTTAAGCACCATGTTCAATAATAGCCTCGCATCAGGCTTTGTGCCTGCTGAATGTTGCACAGCAACAGTTATCCCACTCCACAAAGGGGGAGCCACCACTGATCCCGGGAACTATCGACCTATTAGCCTGACGAGCCTGGTCTGCAAAGCCATGGAATGTATCATCACGGAACTAATAAACAAAGACATTGGTAACCTCCAAACTCTGGATCCCACCCAGTTCAGGTTTATGAAAGGCAGATCATGCCTCCTGAACCTGATTGACTTCTTTGAGGCAGTCACCAAAGCCATGGATGAGGGTAAGGTGGTTCACACAGCCTATCTTGACCTCACCAAGGTATTTGACACCATTCCCCATTCTGCAATTATAGCTAAACTCACTAAACTAGGTATAAATCCCTACATCACAAGATGGGTTGCCAACTGGCTCACTGACAGAACCCACACTGTAAAAATTGCAGACTCCAAATCTGACCTCAAAGCGGTGACAAGTGGAGTACTACAGGGTTCCGTCCTTGGACCTCTCCTGTTTGGTATCTACTTCTTTGAAGTACAGGCTAACACAGAAGGCCTCTGGCTAATGAAGTTCGCAGATAACTGCAAACTAGGAGCCATAGTCAAGACCTCAAATGATGTGGACATCCTACAGAAGGGCTTCACTGAGACAGATGCCTGGTGTCAGACTAGAGCCATGGCCTCAAGCTCATTGCCAAAAAGTGCAGTGTCATCCCCTTTTGGTAAAAACTCTGTACCCATGAACTAACACATAGGCAGCAATCTACTTAACACCGAATGCGTGATAAGAGACCTTGGGACCGAGGTGGACAGTAGTCTCTCCTTTGATAGTCACATCACCACAGTAGTCTGGAAGTCCTTCTACATGGCACACCTCATCATAAAAGGGTTCTCATCCAGGAAAAAAGAGGTCATTGTTCCCCTCTACTCGACACTCATTAGACCCATTATAGAGTACAACGCCCCTTTTGGAATGTACCTCACAAGACATCTGCAGCAGCTGGAATGGCCACAGAAGTACCTCACAAAGAGGATTACTGGCCTCAAACAAATGCCCTACACTGACCACCTCAAAAAATTCCAGCTTTACTCCATAGCATATCACCTACTCCGAGGTGATCTCTGCCTAACATATAAAGCTATGTCAAACCCAGAGCTGTTGGACATGCTACACCTTAAGAAATCCCAATCCCTCCGAGCTACATGCTCTAGGGACCTTAACCTTGTTATCACAATAAACAGGACATGCTGGAGGGATGGATTCCTGTCCCAGAGACTTCCTATACTCTGGAACAAGCTACCCATCTATGTCAAGCAAAGTTCTTCATTAGCAATCTTCAATAAAAATCTTGATGAGTGGATGGGAAATAGGAAATACACCCCGGGGATCACTTCTATGTCTCTGCTTGACAGAGGCACAGAAAAGTAACTTTCTTGGGTGGCGTAAGCTATGGAACCTTGCTGGCTAGGCTTACTTAGGCCCTTGGGCTGATAGCCTAGTACCTACCTATGAACCTATAAGAGTATAAGTTACTTTGTGCGTTACACCACATAGGCATTGCAACCATGGCTGACACTTCGCAGTCCTGTACTGGAATTCTTGGTAAACCTTGCAACACTATTATATCCCCAACAAATCTGAAAATGTTACATATAGATGGGTACCTTTACAATTTAGAGAGAACTTTAAAATGTAAACATTACTGGTGTTGCAGGTTTAAGATAGCAAAGAAATGTAAAGGTAGATCTATCACAGTTACTGTAGCAGATAGTGAACAGTTGTTAAAGTCAGTCTCTCACCAGCATGCACCAGATCCTACTGAAGTAGAGCGGTACAAAGTTTGTCATACTTTAAAGGAAACAGCTCGATTGTGTAGAAACACTCCAGCTTTAGTTGTAGATGACGTAGTAGAAAGTACGTCTTTTCAAAGTACTGTACATGTACCATCTAGAAGATCAATGCTGCAGCAGGTAAATTGAGTTAGGCATAAAAAGATGTTAACATACCCTACTGTACATACTTGTCTGAATGTAATAGACACTACACAATATTACCTCAAACAAGGTGCATTCATTCAGAAACGAATGGTAGACTTACACACCAATACACGTTTTAGCGTTTGCCACTAATGAAAACCTACAGGATCTATGTCACAGTATTATGTGGTTTATGGACGGTATTTTCCTAATGAAAGCACAATTTTGCCGACAGCTATATACTGCGCATGGTTTCATTACATTTGGAGATAATAGCAAATGTTTACATCTTATTTACTGTCTCATGACAAAAATGTCATATAAATCTTACAACTATTTATAGGAGTGTGTATTTAGCTTGTTAACATCTTTCAATCTGGAACCTTCTGTGCAATACATACTAACAGATTTTGAGACGGCAGCTATAAACAGTGTTAAGCAGAATTTCAGTAACGTAAGTAAGGGATGTTTGTTTCACTTTGTCAAGGCTATTTGGCATAAAGTGCAGAGTCTTGGTCTGGCTACTCTTTATGGAACATGTGGAGAATTCCAATTGTCAGTGAAAATGCTAATTGCATTAGCTTTTCTGGATGAAAGTGAAGTCCTTCCCGATTTTCAAACCCTGTGTAAAACAGACCCAGTTGAAGGGAAAGATCTGCTAACATATTTCTTTGACATGTACGTGTTAGCACGCCCTAGGAAAGTGCAGGCTAGAGAAACTTTCCTCCTATCTTTCCAACTGATTTTTGAAATGTGTCTGCATTGAAGGCATTATCATTACCCAGGACACAGAACTATGTGGAAGGATGGCTCAGGCGTGTACGTTGTCTATTAGGCAAAAGTATATGTGATATATCTGCTATCTTTGATGTGTTGGTTCGGGAACAAAACACAGTCAACAAAGTTAGGTTACAAGTCATGTCAGGTTCTGTTGCTTCACCAAAGAAAAGGAAAACAACTGAGAGACAGTACTGGTTGCAAACAGTAAGAAAACAGTCTGAATACACCCCTGCAGAGTTTCTGACTGCTATTGCTATGCTTCTCAAAGTATAGATGAGCTATGTAATTACATCAATGCACCAATCACATTTGCACATTGGTTTTAGTCAACTTATTTATTTTCTTATTACACTATTTGTCCAACAACAAGTTGTACACAATTAAATCCTTTTACGTTTCACTGTAAACAGATGTTGTAGGAAGGAATATACGGTTTACCATAGAGGTGTTCTATTTATTTGTTTACATTCACACAGTGTGTCATAATAATATGTATCATTTACATTCACCAAAGCATGGATTGCGAAGTGGCCAACCATGATATTTCCACATTTGCAGATTCGACATTATCAGCTTATGCTATTTATGTGGATTGACATTTTGATGCCGATCATTAGGTTTTCGGGTATATAAGCTTACGATAACGTGATATAGACACCTAAAAGAAGCCTACTTTACAAACTGTTAAAATGTCAAAATTTCTTAATCAACTAGAATCCAAACCAATTTTTCTTTTTAAGAAAAAGAAATAAACTTGAATTTAAGCCCTTGCTTTTAATCTTCAATCTCTACAACAAAACTATTTTGTTACACTAACGTATTACCTTCTAAAGCATGTAATGAGAAAAAAAAAAAAAATAAACTTGCTTCTCTGTTGCAAGGCTTTCTAAGGCTTATAAAATAAAAAAAAATTCAAAAACTTCAAGAATTAGAAAAATTAATTATTTATTATCCTGAGTGTATCCACAAGAGAGTATTCAGAGAGCTTTAAAACATATACCATGAGATATGAAAGACCAACAATAATCTGTGATCTAATCCCACAATAGCATCATTCAGCTGCTAGATTCTCTCCAATTACATTCTGAGTTTAACCCAATTGCAATCAATGTGCTATATATATTTTAAAAATAAGTATATTTCAATTGTAAAAGCATTCATGAGCTTGAGTGCTTTATTTTAGAACTTATTAATAACTTATTATTTCATGTTACTTTTTCTTCTTTTCATTATACTAGCGTCATTATTTTTAAGTATTTTAATCAATTTAACAGTCAGTTATCATTACTCTTATTTATTATGTTTTCTTCCCTCTGAGGAGTTTTTACTACCAAAATACTTTGTAGAAGAAGGAATGTTATTTATTTTTTTTTTGAGGCTCACAAATTGTTTTTCTCATGTTCTTTTAAAACATGGTAAAAGCATTATGAAAGCTTATAGAAGAATTCATTC
>NC_056747.1:229658133-229691711 GCF_019279795.1 Protopterus annectens | reverse complement strand
TTGATGTATTCCTTATGTGGATTTGTCTCTGATAATATAGATGTTTGTTCCCAGTGTGCCAGAACCAAGTTGCCGTAGCTATTTGCACATGCAGTGCCCATAGCCATGCCAACTTTCTGAAGATAGAAATCTTGTTCAAATACACAGACATTGTTTTCCAAAACAATTTCCAACAGTGTACATGTAAGTTTAACCTTGTTATTAGAGAAACAGTTTTTAGTAAGAAACTCTCTAACAACATCTATCCCCCAGTCATTTGGAATGGTAGTAAAAAGGGATTCAATGTCTAGTATAACAAATACATAATCATCAGACACTGCTAGTAACCGAGTATAAAGTCTCTCTAAAAAACGTCTTAGTATCTTTTCAAAATCAGTGAACATTGGTCCATATAATGTGTGTAGATTACTCTCATATAAATATAGAGTGAGGTTCAGTACACACACCAGCCTGTACCAGACACAACAGGTCTCATGGGTGGAACATCTTTATTTTTGTGATTTGTAAACTACATATATCCTAGAAAGGAACAAGTGGATGCACAACATTAAAGTATGTATAAAAGTTCTTCATTAATAGATCCAATGGTACCAAAAATGAGACCTTTCTCCATAACACTATTGACAATCAACTTAGAAATAGGATGCTAGTGTATGTTCATCGTTAATGAGTAGTCTCATCTGACTTAAATATACATCCTTGTCTGAAATAACAATTCCTCCTCCTTTGTCACCTGATTTAATTTCTATAGAGTGCATATTTTTAAGTTCATTCAAAGCCATACAATCTTGACAAAAACCTGCCCTAGTTCCTTCATTGAATAACCATCTAAAATCATTCTCACACATATTGACAAAGGTTTGTACTACAGGATGTACATTAGGTACAAATGTACTTGGCTTTAAAGGGAGTTGACTCTAGCAACAGACCTAGGGAATTACAGACTCATAAGCCTGACCAGCCTCATCTATAAGGACATGGAACGACACTATGGACCTCTATAAATAAAGACATAAGTGACTTCAAACCCTGGATCCTACTTAATTTAACTTCATGAATGGCAGATCCTGCCTGTTAAATCTGGCGGATTTCTTTAAAAGTGTGACTAAGGCCATTGATGAGGACAATTCTGTGCAGACAGCATATCTCAACTTGCTAAAAGGCTTTTGACATAATTCCCACATTCAGAAATTACCGATGAAACTTGGCAAAATAAAAGTAAACCCCTTCATTGTAAGATGGGTTGGGGCTAACTGGCTCATAAATCGACACACTATCAAAGTGGATGACTCCACATCAGCCAGCAGACCTTTTACCAGTAAGGGTGCCACATGAGTCAGCCGCTGGGCCCCCTACTGTTTAGTATATACTTCTCAGAATTTCAGGCAAAAACTAGGGCTCTAGCTGACCAAGTTTGCAGACGACTGCAAACTAGGTACAATCATTGAATACCCAAATGATTTCAGTATACTCCAGGAGAGTCTCACACAGACTCATGACTGGTGAATTAGTCACAGTCTCAAACTGAATGCAAAGAAATGCATCATTTTTCCCTTCGGCACAAACAATGTCCCTTCACACTATCAAATCAACAAGTACCCATGAAGTGGTAAGGGTCCTGGGATTACAGGTTGACTTTGACCTTAACTTTGAACACCATCTGTCTACCATTGTAAGGAATGCTTTCCACATAGCTCACTTTATTAGTAAAGGGATCATCTCGAGTGCAAAAGAGGTTATAACCCCCTATACTTGGCACTTATTTGGCTCATAATTGAGTGTAACTCCCTATTCAATATATACTATACTAAGCACTTGCAGCAATTAGAGAGACCTCAGATGTTTCTAACAAAAAAAATGAAGGGCCTCGAGTATGTGCTTTGCATGGACCAGCCAAGGTCCCTGTCAGCATACTCCATATTGTATAGACTTCTTAGGGAGACTTATGACTGGCCTACAGAGCAACCCATGACACAAACCTAATGAACTTATTGTATATTCGTAAGTCATATGGGTCTAGGGCTACCCATTCCAGGAACTTAAATATGGCCTGTGACTTAAATAGGACTTGCTGGAGGGACAGATTTATCTTTCAATGACTGTCATGTCTTTGGAATAGGCTACCAATTCATGCAAAACAGAGCACCTCTATGACACTGTTTAAGAGGAACCTGGAGGAGTAGATAGGGCATTGTAAATTCTTACTGGGTATAGTGCCCACAGCTCTCCTGGACATGGGCAGTCCTCACTAAATGCAATCTTGTGTACTGACTAGTACTTTTTGGTATTACATTGGGTTGAAACAGCTAGACTTAAAATGACCTCCAGGTCGATAGCCTAGTAATCTATGATTCTAAGTGCTTTTCTGTACCGGTATTTGGGTATATAAAAGAGCTCCTGATCATACCCCATAACATTTTGCCCCTGAGGCAATTACCCCTTCATCCCCACCCTTGGTATGCTACTGCCCAGACCAAAGAGTAAATATGGTGAAACAATGTATTCCTGATATTTATCCGAATGATGGAATATATTCCCAGAAGACTTATGGCAAATCATAAATGAAAAGTACTTCAAAGTAAACTTTAGGAACCACCAATTAGATGTGAAAACATGCTCCTGCTGCCCTTTTCCTCGCTAAACATTGCTACAGCTCTTACCTTCTGTGTCATTTTGGTCTTCTTTCTTAATCTAAGCTTCTGCTCTTTTATCAGAAAACTCAGTAGCTTAGCCACACCAAGAAAGTCTTACCAGTTTGCTATCTAGTAGTAATGCCCTGCACTTAATATAACGCTGAGGAATATAATATGTAGGATCTATATCTTTTCTGATTTTTTTCTTTATATAGTAATTTTTGTATCTTGTCTATGATATTTAATATTTGCTGTTTTGCATTGCATTGTATTATATGACATCTTGTAAGATTTGTTAACTGGAGAGCATTTATACCCAGCCTCCACTGAAAATGTGTTTATCATGGCCCAGCCAGACTTTCCTGATAAAGAACTGCTAATAAAGAATTAAATAATAACAAGAATTTTTGTATGGCTACTGGAACACAATGAAAGAGCAGTTGTCACACTACGGAGATTAGTTTTCTGAATACCAGCCAAACTCTTAAAATCATCACTTGAAGAGTTATAGCTTCATATTCGAAAGTATCCTGCATCCTTTCGAACTGATGGAAGAAATCTAACAAATTTATTCAAACACCTGTGATCATTTTTTGTACACATTAATCATTCTGTTGCAATTCCCACAACTTTATGAGGTGTAAAAGTTCACGTAGTTCGAGTTGCAGAGTACTTATAAACGTGCTCTGCAAAGGAAATAGCCTGCATGTGAAACTGAAAAGTCTGATGATGCATTAGATTTAATCTCTTGCTATTATGCTATAAACTTGAGCCACATAGCTGTACACAGTAGCCCAGCACTGGTTAATGCTGAACTTACTAACAAGGCCGAGGCTTCATTTCTAGGGCAGAGATAAACTCCCTTATTACGCAAGTCTGGAAGTTCCTGGAATGAAATAAGCTAACTTGGCTGCACTGGATAAACATTTAAACTGGAATGGATATGCACACTCACCACATTAATCTACTAATCAATTGGGATAGCATGTCTTAAAGAAATGCTAAAACTTTGGCTGCTTACTTTGTAATGTTTCACTGGAGATTTTGCCACTCCTTAACCTTTCACCAAGTCAACAGAAATAAACATAGTTTCATAGTATAGTACTAGGCTATCTGCCCTGGGGCATTTGTAAGCCTAGCCATAGTGATGTGGCTTTTACACCCCAAGAAATGGTACAAGAAATGTACCAGAATAAATCTAGAATACTGTGCCTCTGTCTAGTGACACAGTGAAGGTCCCCTTATATAATAGAATTAGTTTACTGTGCCCCAGTCTAGCAGTGACACATATGTGACCCCTGGGGTAAACTTACGATCTCCCATCCACTCTTCAAGATTTCTCTTGAGGAGAGTCAGTGAGGGGCTCTGCCTAATACGAACTGGTATCCTGTTCCAAAGCATGGGAAGCCTCTGGGTTATGAATCTATCCCTCCAGCATGTCTATTCCCTATCATACTTGCACATTGCTTTGAGGTTTAAGTCTTTAGGTCTCATGGTCCTGATGGATTTGGATTTTTGAGGTGGAGCATGTCCATCAGATCCTGATTGGACATGGCCTGCGTACGCTGCTAGGCAGAGATCACCTCTGAGCAGGCGGTATGCTACTGAATAGAGCTTGAAGTTTCACCTTTACTCGTCAGGTGAATAAGGCACATATGTTGGAGACCCTTGATCCTTTTTGGTGTAGAGAGGTACTTTGTGGTCTCTCCAGCTGCTGTAAGTGCCGGTGAGGTACAGCCACATACCAAATGGGGCATTGTACTTTCAATCATGGGTCTGATGAGGAGGAACATAGGGTACAATGACATCCTTGGATCTGATGTGAAACCCTTCATGATGAGGTGTGCAAGGTAGAATGTTTTTCAACCACTTTGGCAACGTGGGTGTCAAAATGAGAGGTCACTTGCTCACTTGGGTCCCTAGGTCTCTGAGTTACGTTTTTCCATACTCAGTGGGTTGCTGTCTATGTGATAATTTGTGTACTTGTCAGTGGGATAACTATACATTTTTTTGGTAATAGTTTTATGTCGGACTACGCACCAGTTGTCCTGCTTCAGTGAGGCCTTTTGTAGGATGTGTGTATCTGCTGGTGTATTGACTATGCACCTAGCTTGTAGCCACCAAGCAACTTTGTCAGCCACAGCCCTCCCATGTTTGCTTTAACATCTGAGAAATAAATGCCGGACAAGAGGGGTCCCAGGACAGATCCCTGTGGGACACCACTTGTGACTGCCTTCAGAGTTCAATATTGCTCCAGCGGGCAACTTATGGGTTCTGTCCTTTAGCCAGTTTGCAAACCCATCTAGTGACATAAGGGTTTACTTTTAAGCTGTTTAGCTTATCTATGATGCCTGAGTGGGTATTGTTTCGAAGGCCTTAGCCAAGTCCAGGTATGCTGTATGGGATTGCCTTTGCCCCTCATCAATGGCTCTAGTGACCGCTTTCTGAAAAAGTCACAGGGTTTAAAAGGCAGGATCTGCTCCACAAAAGCCAAACTGGGTGGGGTCAAGCTGCCTGTAGGTCCCCTATGTCTCCGCTTTTATGAGTTCCATAATGATTCTTTCCATAGCTTTGCAGACCAGGCTAGCCTGCTTATGGGGCTGTAGTTTCCAGGCCCAGCATCCTCGCGGAGCGTATCACTGTTGCTGCACGCCTAAAGTGTTCAGGTACATATCCCAAGTAAGGCTAAGGTTAAATAGCATTTTTATGTGTGGGTTTAGTCTCTGTTCACGTGAACACGACCCCAGGATACCGCATAGTCCCATTGATGCTGTGTTTTGCTTTGTTTAGGGCGGTTCTCACTCTGGACATCTGAGATGACAGGGAGACAGCATTCAGCTGGGATAAGTATTTCTTCTTTTGGGGTGAAGGAGGCGAGAAATTTGCACTGAACCGGGGTCAGCCAGAATGTTAGCAATATCTGTGGGTTCAGTGTATTTTTGTTGTTGTGAACCAACCTGAGCAAATCTGAGGGTTTCCTCGCCCAGGTTTATAACATAGCTGAAGCTAGCTGCTTTGTGGTTATCTTTAGTGTCCTTAGAAGCATTTTTCTCTCAAAAGTTTGCCTTGGATGTTTTTAGTGAGAGAATGTAGTTTTCGCTAATGTTGATCAGAGATGTCTCTCCCTTCATGGATAGCCTGACGCACAGTAGCTTCCTCTCTTTGTTATACACCTATTTATGGCTGAGGTCCACCAGACAGGATGCTTACATATGGTGGAGAGGACTTGGATTTGTTTGGGATTGCATGATCCATGCACTTCCCTGGAGACAGTCCATAAGCATTTGTGAAGGACTGGCATTGTGGGATGTGGGTATCCACCAACAGTGGGCTTAAAGGATACCATCTCAGTCTTAAGAAGAGTGAAGTCTGCTTTGAGATGTTTTTCACTGTGGTCTTTTGTGCTGGGGGTGGAGGTGGGGATATGTATATCCAGGGTGATTAGTTTGTGGTCAGATCTCACTAGTGAGGGGTATACTCCGTGTGATACTTTGTTCCCATGTTTGTGATGCACTGTGTTCCAGTATATTATCTTCCCTAGTGAGCACTAGTTGTTCCAGTGCATTTGAATTTATGAATTCCAGGAACCTTTGGGCTAGGGTATTAGGGTTAGAATAATGTACCCACCCATGTTTTGGGTAGTTGAAGTCTCCCAGTATGATGGTATTTCAGATACATTCATCCTCCACCGTCTCTTCAGGAAGGCTGAGGGTTTTGAGGATTGGGAGGGTGGTCTGTAACATCCTACCAGTTGTATATAGTTTTGCTCATGGTTAGTTGCAGGTAACCTGTATGGTCTCTTGATGCTTCATGTTACTAACCTGGAGGTGTGGGTGTCCTTATGAATATGGACACTCCTCCTGGTGGTTCGCCCGGTTTTGTGGGCCGAAAAGCATGATAATGGTATAGTCCTGGTAGTGCCACGCCTCAGGAGCCTTGAACCAGGTTTCAGTTACTGCACAGACGCCGCATGTTCTCCAAGCTGAGGAGGCATCAAGTGCCCGCACTGAGATTTGTGACTTCATGCTGGAGCAGCATTACCCTTTATTTTTCCATTTTGTTTTCTAAGGAGGTGGGTTTGTCTTTTGAGCCTTCTGCCTAAAAAGGCACTATGGGGTGGCAAGAGCCTTAGCCAATATCCGAAGCCCAGCGGTACAGGTACGCAATCCCTTGTGAAGCAGCATGGCTTGTCCAACATATCATCCTAGGCAGACACAGACATTGGATCCCCTTAGAATGACAATTCAGTACTTTGAGCCAATACAAAGCTGGATCATCTTGTCTTTGTATTGTGCATCATTCTTGGTGAGGCGATGCTGCCAGGGTCAGGGCTCATACTCAGCCTGGGCTACAATCGGAGAGCTCCTCTATGTATCTTTCACAGTCCAGGGAGGTACATCTCAGGTCATTCACACCAGCATGGACAACATCGAGTCATATTTGTACTTGCTTTGGAGTGACCTGAGTGCTGTGTTATGTGGCTTAATCCTAGCTCCCTCGATAGACAGCTCACAGTCACCTTCTTTCTCTTGTTCAGCCAGTCAGTGGGACATCAGTGTGTCTGACTATGAGCCACCTATTGCCAGTGTATCAGGCAAGGTGTTTGGCCTTAAGGGCTGCTGCATTGGCTGACACTAACTGATTTACAAGCATGTGCTGCATGTGCTTTGTTATTTTGAGGTGGTGGATTTTGGATGTCTGCTTTGGGAGCCTCAGGTTTCGCAAGTTTTTATTAGAGCCCGAAAGGTTCCTTGTGTTTTTAAGTGTGTTTGGCTGCAGCCAGGTAGCCCATGGGACTGGGATTGTTGTGTGTGTGTGGTTGCCATCTCCTCCTGTCTGGTCATGCCAGTCCTGAGTTGGAGAGTTCAGCCTCCAATTTGGCTATATTGCACTTCACATGTATTTGTGTTTGTTTGAGAGGAGAGGGTTGGGTCTGTGTACATGAGACAATTGTAGCCTTGTCTCAAGATGCCCAGATTGACCAGCTGAACTGGAGATCTATGCCAGCAATTCACCACTCGGCTACAGAACAGTAGGCATGTACATTAAGGGAAGTGCGCTACAGGGGTGGTAAGTAGATGTAGTGCTTTTACTAGTAATGCAGAGTGCTTACTTAGTAGAGAAGTATTATGAACAAGTGCTAGGGCTTATAATACAGTGAGTAGTCTGCTTATACTAAGAGTAGAGCTTCCTTAAGGAAAAATTTGAAGAACAGACTTTAAGGAGCCAGAAAAGTTCAACCTTGTTTAACCAGTGCTGCGCAATACACACAACAGCCAATGCAAACGCCGATTTTAAAATTTCAGTGAACTACAAAAGAATAAAATGATCACAAACAACCACTACTACAGCTTGTGTTGAGGTCACTTCCCCCAAGGACAGGTAGGTTGCCCAAGGTTCCCACCCCACTGGGCCAGTGAGCAAAAGAAACTTCCTTCTATCCAAGTAAGGTAATGGAAAATCACAGAATCTATACCACAGCCCAGAATACAGCAATGCCTTGTAAACGGTCTAAACTAGTAGAGGAAGGAAACAAGGATTACTTTTTGCTTTTTTGGTAGAAACACAGAAAATGCAGAAACAGTGATAATTAGTTATACAGAAGCTACACACTTTTAGTGGGCAGCCTCCACAGTTAAATTAAACAAACAAACAAGCAAACTTTCGATCAAATTCGACTAAAATGTAACTTTAAGTGCAGATTCTGCTACAGCAATCAGCAACAGCTCAGGCTAGTTCGGCGTAAGCTACAGAAGCTATTTCAAGTGAAAAAAAAAGCAAAGATACTTAAATCCAGCGTAGTCGCTTCTGTTTCCAAAAGGGATAACTATACATTTTTGGCATTTGGTTTAAAGGCCGTGACTCACGGCACCAGTTATCCGTTTCAATTGGGGCCTTTTTTGTAGGATGTGTGTGTATCTGCTGGTGTATGTGGCTATGGCACCTGGTTGCAGTCTGCGAACTTTGTCAGCCACAGCCCTCAATGTTTGCCCCAACATCTGAAATAAGTACCGAATAAGAGGTCCCAGGACAGATCCCTGTGGGACACCACTTGTGACTGGCAGAGTCTGAGCAGCATTACTCCAGCCCGGTTAACTTTATAGGTTCTGTCAACTTTGTAGTTTGCAACCCACATCTAGTGACATAGGGTTTACTTTTTAAACTGTTTAGCTTATCTATGATGCTGAGTGCTGGGTATTGTTTGAAGGCCTTAGCCAAGTCCAGGTATGCTGTATGGATTGCTTTGCCCTCATCAATGGCTCTGGTGACCGTTTGAAAAAGTCAACCAGGTTTAAAGGCAGGATCTGCCTTTACAAAACCAAACAGGTGGGGTCAAAAGCGTCTGTAGGTCCCCTATGTCTCCGTTTGCAGTTCCATAATGATTCTTTCCATAGCTTTTACCCAGATAGGCTAGTCAAACATGGGCGGTAGTTTCAGAGGGTCTGTAGGCACCCCCTTGTGGAGTGGGACCACTGTTGCTGTATGCACGTAGTGTTCAGGTATATATCGAAGTAAGGCTAAGGTTAAATAGCATTTTATGTGTGGGTTTAAGCAGCTCCTCTTGGAGTTCCATAACAGCACACACCCAGGATGCCGTCAGGTCCCATTGATACTGTGTTTTTGCTTTGTTTAGGGCGGTTCTCACTTGGACATCTGAGATGACAGGAGATTACATTCAGCTGGGATAGAGTATTTCTTCTTTTGCAGGGGTGAAGGAGGCGAGAATTTGCACTGAACGGTCAGCCAAGGTGTTAGCAATATCTGTAGGTTCAGTGTATTTTTTGTTGTTGTGAACCAACTCTGAAGGCAAATCTGAGGGGTTTCCATGGGTTTATAACATAGCTGAAAGAAGGCTTTGTGGTTATCTTTGAGTGTCCTTATGGCGATTTTCTCTCAAAGTTTGCCTTGGATGTTTTATGAGAGAATGTAGTTTTCTGCTAATGTTGATCAGAGATGTCTTCCCTTCGCAGGATTTACGCTCTGGCGATGCGGTAGCTTCCCTTCTTTTGTTATACATTTGCATTTATGGCTGAGGTCCACCAGACAGGATGCTTACATATGGTGAAGGGACTTGGAATTTGTTTGGGATTGCATGATCCATGCATTCTTGGAGATGTCATAGAAAGCATTTGTGAAGGATTACGGCATTGTGCAGGATCCATGGTATCCACTGGCACAGTGAACCCAAAGGATACCATCTCAGTCTTAAGAGAGTGTCTACTTTTGAGAGTTTTCCTGTGGTCTTTTTTGTGCTGGGGTGGAGGTGGGACTATGTATATCCAGGGTGACTGATTGGTTGTGGTCGAATCTCACTAGGTAGGGGGCGCTACTTCCGGTGTGGAGCATTTTGTTCCCATGTTTGTGATGGTGGGTCTGGTATATTATCTTCCCTAGTGGGAGGTGACTAGTTGTTTCAATTACATTTGAATTTGGCAGATTCAGGAACCTTTGGGCTGAATTTATTAGAGGCTAGAATAATGTACCCAAATCTATGTTTGGGTAAGATTCAAGTCTCCAATATATGAGGTAGGTATTTTAATTACATTCATATCCTCAATGTCTTTAAGCGTAGGAGAGAGGCTGGGTGGGGTTTTGAGATTGGGGAGGGGTGGTGTAACATCCTACCACCAGTTGTATACTTGGATTTTACCTGTGATTTGCGATTTTCTGTATAGTCTCTCTGATGCTACATGTGTTTTACCAGCACTAGATTAATGGGTGTCCTTTATGAATGTGGACACTCCCCTCCTTGTGGATTCCGGCCAGGTTTTGGGGCGAAAATAATCGAGGTATATGCCTGAGTGCTGGCGTGCTCTCAGAGCCTTGAACCAGGTTTCAGTTACTGCACAGGCGTGATGTTCTCCAAGCTGAGGTGCATCAAGTACTACATCACCAGTTTAGACTTCTGGCGTTGAGCATTTACCCTTATTTTTTCATTTTTTTGTATTTCTAAGGAGGTGGGTTGTCTTTTTTGAGCCTAAAAAAAAGGCACTATAAATATATCAGTGTGTAAATATAAAACATTATCTGTAAGTATAAATATAAATCCTGTACTTACTTTGGTAACCACAAATGCGTGTATTATATAGCGAATCCTAGCTCGATGGAGCAGCTCCACAGTCACCTTCTTCTTGTTCAATAACCAAGGTCAGTGGGACATCAGTGTGTCTGACTATGGAGTCCTACTGGTATCAGGCAAGGTGTTTGGCCTTGGGGCTGTGATTGGTTGACACTGGTTATTGAGAGAGTATGTGCTGCATGTGTGTTTTTGTTTTGGGGCGTGGATTTTTGGATGTCTGCTTTGGGGCCTCTCAGGTTTTGGTAAGTTTTTATTAGAGCCTCAGGTATGTCTTTGTGTTTTATGTGTTTGGTTTACAGCTTCTTGGTAGGTCTATGTGGGACTGGGATTGTGTGTGTGGTTGCCATCTCCTCCTGTGGTCAGCGTACCAGTCCCTGGAGGTTGAGAAATTCCAATACTCAATTTGGCTATATAGTTTTCCTGTGTATTTGTGTTTGTTTGGAGGAGAGGGTTGTCTGTGTACATGAGACAGAGGTGTAGCCTTGTCTCAAGATGCCCAGATTGACCAGCTGAACTGAGCGATGCAGTAGAAATCTACCACTCGACATTACTTTGAACAGTATAAGGAAGTGGTATACATTTTAAGGAAGTGGGTATTCCTGGGGGTGGTAAGTAGATGTGGTGCTTTACTTGAGTACGAGAGTGCTTACTTAGTAGAAGTATTGAGAACAGTGCTAGGCTTATAATACAGTGGTAGTCTGGTTATACTAGGTAGAGCTTCCTTAGGGAAAATTTGAAGAACAGACTTGGGCAGGAATGAAAAAGTTCAACCTTGTTTTAACCAGTGCTGCGTAATACACACAACAGTGCAAAGAAAGCCATGCAAGCCATGGATTTTAAACAGTGAACTACAAAGGCTAAGTGAAATCACAAACAATAATTACTAGCTTCTTGTGCTGAGGTCACTTCCCCAAGGACAGGTAGGCACTCCAGGAAGCACCCCACTGGTGAGGCACCCTTCTATCCATTTGGGTGTGGAAAACACAGGAACTACCACATTTGGTACGGCATTACTTGCCAGCAAGCTGGTCTAAGCCTTTAGTAGAGGAAGGGAAACAAGGTTATTTTTGTTTTGGTAGAAACACACAGAAAATGCGAAACGACGATGGTGGTGCAGGCTAGCACACTTTGAGTGAGCGGCCTCCACAATTAAATTAAACAAACAAACAAACAAACTTGCAGTCAAATTCATTGACTAAAATGTAACTTTAAGTGCAGATTTTAAAATAAAGTACGGCAATCAGGGTTAAAAAACCAGTTCAGGCCTTCTAGTTCAAAGGTAGCTACAGAAGCTATTTCAGAGTGAAAAAAAAGCAAAGAATGATAGAAGGTAGTCGGCACCGGAGTTCCCCACTGCAAAAGGGATAACTATACATTTGGGTATTTAGTTTGCTGGGCCGTGACTACGGCACCAGCGGTCCCATCAGTGAGGCCTTTTGTAGGATGTGTGTATCTGCCGGTGTATCACTATGGCACCTAGTTTGCAGTCATCTGTGTCAGCCACAGCCCCACATGTTTGCTTTAACATCTGAGAAATAATGCTAAACAAGAGGGGTCCAGACAGATCCTCGTGGACACCACGACTGGCTTGAGTTCACATTGCTCCAGCGACAAGTTAACTTTATGGGTTCCAACTTTAGCCAGTTTGCAACCCATCTAGTGACATAAGTGGGTTTACTTTAAGCTGTTCATTTATCTATGATGCCTGGAGGTATTGTACAAGGTGGCCTAGCCAAGTCCAGGTATGCTGTATGACTGCTTTAGTTCTCATCAATAGCCTTCCCAGTGGACTGTTGTTTCAAAAAGTCAACCAGGTTTAAAAGGCAGGATCTGCCCTTACAAAGCTGAACTGGTGGGGCCAAGTGGTCTGTAGGTCCCTATGTCTCATGAGAGTTCCCTAATGATTCTTTCCATAGCTTTGCAGACCAGGCTAGTCAAGCTGGGTGGTAGTTTCCAGGGTCTGTAGAGGCACCCCTTGTGGAGTGCGACCACCGTTGCTGTACAGTGTCTGTACATATCCCGGCGGCATATACAAATAGTATTTTTATGTGTGGGTTTAGTCTTCCTGAGTTCACGTAACACGTATCGATACCATCAGGTCCCATTGATGCTGTGTTTTTGCTTTATTTAGGCGGTTCTCACTTGGACATCTGAGATGACAGGGAGACGGCATCAGCTGGGATAAGTATTTCTTCTTTTGGGGGTGAAGAGGCGAGAAATTGCACTGAACCTGTCAGCCAGAATGTTAACAATATCTGTGGGTTCAGTGTATTTTTTGTTGTTAGAACCAACTCTGAGCATATCTGAGGTTTCACCAGGTCATAACAGGTTGAAGAAGGTTTTGGTTATCTTTAGTGTCCTTAATGATTTTCTCAAAGTCGGTTTTAGATGCTTTTTATGAGAATGTAGTTTTCTGCTAATGTTGATCAGAGATGTCTTCCTTCATGGGATTTCTCGCCTGACGTGCAATAGCTTCCTTCTTTGTTATACAATTTGTTTATGGCTGAGGTCCACCAGACAGGATGCTTACATTTGGTGAGGGACTTGGATTTGTTTGGGATTGTATGATCCATGCATTCTTGGAGATGTCCAGAAAGTATTTAGAAGGATTTGCATTGTGGGATGTGTATCCACTGCCTCACAGTGGGTCAAAGGATACCATCTCAGCTCCGCAGAAGAAGTCTGCTTGAGAAGTTTTTTCACTGTGGTCTTTGTGCTAGTGGAGGTGGGATATGTATATCCCAGGGTGATTAGTTTGTTGTCAGATCTCACTAGTGAGGGGTATACTTCTGTGAGCCTTTTGTCCCCATGTTTGTGATGATCAGGTTCATATTATCTCCCCTAGTGGGAGAGGTGACTAGTTGTTCCAGCATTGAATTATGAATTCCAGGTACCTTTAAATAGGGTATTAGGCTAGAATAATGCACCCAATCTATGTTTGGGTAGTTGGAAGTCTCCAGTATGATGGTATTTTGTAGACATATCCATATCCCTCCAATGTCTTCAGGAAGGCTGAGGGGGTTCTTGAGACTGGGAGGGTGGTCTGTAACATGCTACCAATTGTATAGCAGTTTTGGGTTTATGGTTATTGCACCTGTAATGTGTCTGATGCTCATGTACATATTTAACCTGAGGTGGGTGTTCCTTTATGAATATGGACACTTCTCCCTTTGTGGTTCGCCCGGGTTTTAAATAAAAGCATGATACGAGGTAGGCCTGTAGCTTGGGGTGCTCAGGAGCCTTGAACCAGGTTTCAGTTAATGCACAGACGTCATGTTGTCCATGCTGAGGAGTGCATCAAGTGCCCGCATCTTGAGATTTAGACTTCTGGCGCTGAGCAGCATTATTACTCCTTAGTTTTTTTTCCATTGTTTTCTAAGGAGGTGGGTTTGTCTTTTGTGCCTTGCCTAAAAAAAGGCACTATGGGGTGGCAGAGCCTAGCTAACATCTCAGCTCAGTGGTGATAGGTGTAAGCCATCCTTGCAAAGCAGCGTGGCTTGTCCAACATATCATCCCAGGCAGACAGACATTGATCCTTAGAATGACACCAGTACTTGGTTTAATTGTTAAAGCTGATGATCTTGTCTTTGTATTGTGGTATCATCTCTGGTGAGGGCAAGATGCTGCTCAGGGTCAGGTCATACCAGCCACACATAATCGAGAGCTCTATGTCTCTTCATGTAGTCCAGGGAGGTATCAGGTCATTCACACCAGCATGGACAATGATGAGTCATATTTGTACTTGCTTTGGAGTGACTTGAGTGCGTAAAGGTGTATGATCCTAGCCCTTATAGACAGCTCACAGTCACCTTCCTTGTTCAGCCAGGTCAGTGGGACATCAGTGTGTCTGACTGGAGTCAACTATTACTAGTATTGCAAGGTGTTTGGCCTTAAGGGCTGCAATTGCTGGACACACTGATTTATTAGTATGTGTTGCATGTGTTTTGTTTTGAGGTGCTGCTGGATTTTGAGTTCGCTTTGTATTTCTGTTTTGGTGTTTTTTATTAGAGCCTGAGTATGCCTTTGTGTTTTTAAGGTGTTTGGTCGGCAGTTGTGGTAGGTCTATGTGGGACTGGGATATTGTGTGTGTGGTTGCTCTCTCCTGTCTGGTCATGCTAGTCTTCTGAGTTGGAGAGAGTTCAGCCTCCAGTTTGGCTATATAGCTGCATCTCTCTACATGTATTTGTGTTTGTTGGGAGGAGGAGAGTTGTCAGTACATGAGACAATTGTAGCATTGTCTCAAGATGCCCAGATTGACCAGTTGAACTGGAGACGACGCCAGTAATTCACTCACCGACATGCTAGAAAAGTATAAGGAAGTGGTACATCAAGGGAAGTGGTATTCACAGGGGTGAAAGTAGATGGTGCTTTACTTAGTACGCAGAGTGCTTACTTAGTAGAGAAGTATTGAGAACAAGTGCTAGGCTTATAATAAGTGAGTAGTTCATACTAAGAGTAGAGCTTTTTAAGGAAAATTTGAAGAACAAACTTAGCGGAGTCAGAAAAGTTTAACCTTGTTTAACCGGGCACTGCGCTTATACGACAACAGCGCAAAGCCGCAAACGCGGGATTTTAAACAGGAACTACAAAGAGCTGGAAATCATCCCAAACAACCAATTACTACAGCTTGTGCTGGAGGTCACTTCCCTGAAGGACAGGTGGTATGCTCAAGGCCCCCACTGCACTGGTGAGCAAAGAAACTTCCTTCATCCGCGCAAGGTAATGGACAACACAGGAATTAATTTACAGCCCAGAATACAGCAATGCCTGTAAACTGGTCTAAACTAGTCGAGGAAGGCGGGAAAACAAGGATTTTTTTTTTGTTTTTTTGGTAGAAAGACACAGAAAATGCAGAAACAGTGATAAATTAGTTACACAGGCTGTGTTAATTTTAGTGGGCAGCCTCCACAGTTAAATTAAACAAACAAACAAGCAAACTTTCGAATAAATTGACTAAAATGTAACTTCTTATGCAGATTTTAAAATACTTAGCAATCAGTTAAAAACAGTTCAGGCTAGTTCAAGGTAAGCTACAGAAGCTATTTCTGCGGAAAAAGGCAAAGATATTTAACCAGAAGGTAGTCGCTGAGTTCCCTGTTAGACCACTGTAAACCCACGTGGCGCTTGTCTGAGCAGTATAGCCAGAAAACACCATACGGATTTAACAGTGAACTGCTACAAAAAGAGCTGGAAATGGTCCCAAACAACCAATTACTAGCTTCTGTGCTGGAGGTGTCACTTCCCCAAGGACAGGTAGGCTGCTCAAGGTTCCCCTACTCCCACTGGTGAGCAAAGAAACTCTTCTATCCAAGTAAGGTAATGGACAACACAGAATTACACCACAGCCCAGAATACAGCAATGCCTGTAAACTGGTCTAAACTAGACGAGGAAGGCGGAAACAAGGATTACTTTTTGTTTTTTTTTGCAGAACACACAGAAAATGCAGAAACAGTGATAAATTAGTTACACAGGCTAGCACACTTAGTGGCAACCTCCACAGTTAAATTCAACAAACAAACAAGCAAATTTCACCAAATTCACTAAATGTAACTTTAAGTGCAGATTTTAAAATAATGCAATCATTAAAAACAGTTCAGGCTAGTTCAAGGTAAGCTACAGAAGCTATTTCAAGTGAAAAAAAAAAAGCAAAGATACTTAAATCCAGAAGGTAGTCGCTTTTCTGAGTTCCCTGCAGTTAAGTTCAATTCAGGAAAATTTCTCTCAGCAAAGAGACTCATCAAGTGCAAGAAACCCACAACTCTGAAAAGACTTGCACTGATTGTCTCTGCCTTAAATTTCTTATGACATATTAGACATTAATTCCAATTATAATCAGGAATATCATACATACTTCCCTGGTAACTATAGAATTTTCTGAAATATGGAAACTTGCCACAGTCATACCACTACCCATGACAACAAGTGGAAAAATGTGAAACTAATTCCTTTAAACCATCATTTACATTCATCTAAAATTGCATATATTTTCTAAAAAAAAAAAGCAGTAACTATACAATAATGAATAAAAACATGTTTAATCTTATGATATGCTTAGTGACAATCATCAGGTTTGGAAAGGCCACAGTTCCACCACAGATTTGCTGTCCTTTACCAACACACTGTTTATGTTTACAAATGAAGGTAAACACTGTGGTACTGGGGGTTTTTGACCGATCTAAAGCCTTTGATCCTTTTAACCATCTGATTCTGCTGAATGAATTGTCAATCTACGGCCTAAATTATAAATCATTTCACTAGTTATCTATAAAATGCATATTTCTTGGTATGAATTAACTCATTCACTCCAATGGAGCTCAGGAAGTTTCCACTGTAACTTCCAATGGGTGGTGTCTAAGTCTTTTGGCAGAATCAAATTATGTCCTCACATTTCAAACAAATGTTCATATCTCTGGAACCAAAGTAGTTATGAAAGAAGTGTAAATGGCAAACTCTTCAGCAAAAACTATTTTTATAGTGGTAGTAGTCTTTAGGTTCTAGCTTTTACACCAAATTTTATAAGTTACAGTAAACATGGTAACTATTATATTTGTATTTTTTGTATACAACTTACAATATCTCAGCAACCACTCAAGTTACACAAATACTGTCAGCAGAATTTTATTAATCTAGCTGACAGCTTTCATACAAGTCTAAGGAGTTCGGACTGTGTTACATGGTTGCTGAGATATTTAGAAAAATGTGAAAATTATAGCTATATAAATTAATATCATAAAAACAACAGCTATTTTTTTATTTAATTTATTTATTTAACATTTGTTGACTAGGCTAGTCTATCTGGATATAAGTCCATTTTCAGTAGAGGCCCGGGGAGAAAAGCTCCAAAAAATGACAAACGATTTAATACAAATTAAAGTTAGAGGGCACTTGTGATCATGAAGAAAATCCAAAATTGTTTGGTTATGTTAACAATAACAGATAAAATAATTAGAATACAACAACAGTTAAATTCACAATAAAAAATCTCATCCCATTAAATCCACAACAATAAGTTTTTTTTTTTTTTTGTTACTAGGAGTAGAGAGGGGATTAGTGATGGTACAATGAGACAGAAAGAAAAAGGGGGGGGATACAGAGAGGTTTGCTAAGAATAAGGTAGGAAGGAGAGGTAGTGTAGCTGGGAGAAGTAGTTCAAATTTGCAGGTTATGTGGCATATAGAATCAGAATAGCACAATGTGAAATAATTTAGGAAGACTAATCTAGTAATATGCAGGAAGGGAGATTTTTAGTCAGGGTTGCTGCATGGACAGAACCAGTGGTTTGTGAGATAAAGTTTTAGCTTATTTTTGAAGAGTGAGGAAGAGGAGATTGTAGTGAGGTCTGTTGGGAGTTGGTTCCAGCATTTTCCTACTACATAGGAGAAAAGTGAGTCTCCTGCTTTATTATTGGATTTATGTATGGATACTAAAAGTTTGTGAGATGAGTGCAGGTTAGAAAGATTTTTATAGGGACTGATAAGTTTGGTAAGGATTGGTGTTTTTTCAGGAAAGTAAAGGATTTTTTGGGTTATAATAAGTTGCTGAGATAAGAGTTGATTGTGCAATTCAAGCCAACCAAGTTGTTTTAGGTTGAAGCAGTGGTGAGTTCTAAAAGGGGAGCTGGTAGCAAAATGGGCTATACTATTATAGGCAGTTGATAATTTATTCAGGTTGGTTTTGGATAGGTTAGTATATAAAGGTGATGCATACAAGAGAGTAGAGATGAGGTGGGTGTGGGCAATGGTAGTTCTGGCTGTAGGAGTAAGGAAAGGCTTAATTTTGTAGAGGGAGCCAAATTTTTTTGTTAATGGATTTAATAGTGGAATTAATATGAGTGTCATAGTTTAGGTTATGGTCGATAGTAACCCCTAAATGTTTGGTTGTTGCATCAGGAGATATGACTGTGCCATTTTTAGATACAATAGAGAAATGGAGTGTGTTCACTTTATGTGTGGGAGTGAAAAGCAGTAGTTTAGTCTTATTTGGGTTAAGGAGGAGACAACGCTGTAAGAACCAGTTTTCTGCAAGCTGAAAGACATTTTGGGTGAGGGATTGAAGTATGGTAGGGTTAGAGGCTGAGGAGATCAAGGTGGAGTCATCAGCATATTGAATGGTTACTGCTTGGGGGATACTAGAGGCAAGATCATTAATAAATATGTAGAATAATAGAGGACCTAAGATAGATCCTTGGGGGATGCCAAGGGAGACAAGAAGAGGGGATGATAGAGTGTTTTCCTAGAGGACTGCCTGCTTTCAATTATCTACGTATGACTTGAACCACTGTAGTGCCAGAGTATCAAGTGAGAGAGATTTTAGAAGATTCAAGAGAATTTGATGATTAACCATGTCGAATGCTTTAGAAAGATCTATAAAGATAGCAGATGAGAAGATGTTATTATTGCGGTTTTTATTTATGTGATCAGTAAAGGAAAGAAGAGCAGTTGCAGTGCTATGGGAGGGACGAAATCCATGCTGAGAGGGGGCTAGTAGACCATTAGGAAGGAGGTGGTTGAGCAATTGTTGGTGTATACATGTTTCCATGATTTTAGCTAAAGGAGAAAGAAGGACAATAGGACGGTAGTTTGAAAGTTCTGTCGAGTTTCCACCTTTATGAAGGGGAATAATATGAGAGATCTTCCAGATGGAAGGGATAGTGCCTTCTTTGATGGTTCTATTTATAAGGATAGAGATAGGGTAGGCAATAGCTTTAGCTGCAATTTGAAGATATTGAGCAGGTAATAAGTCAGCAGAGGGGGTAGAGGGTTTGAGTTTTGAAAGGAGGGTACTGATGAGGGATGTAGATACAGGTTGTAATTGAAAAGTGGGTGGGGAGGGAAAAGAGGAGGGTGGTGACAATGTAAGAATGGGAGGTAAGGAGTTTGCAAGTGACTGGATAGCTTCGGTAAAGAAATTGTTAAAGGAGTCAGCAATCTGTTTAGGATTATTTTTGGCAATGCTAGCAGGGGTTGGTGTCTTAGATGTGCCTGGGTGTAGTAAAGCATTAATCCCTGTCCAGAATTTCTTTGGGTTCTGGTGGTTATTTTGCTGGAGGTGTAAGAAAAAGTTTTTTTTGTCAAGACATACAGATGATTTAGTGGAATTTCTTAGGTGTTTAAAATTAGTGTGATCAGATGGATCTTTGGTGGCTCACCATTTAGACCAGAGTTTGTTTCTAAGCAATATTTTGTGTTTGGTTTCTTTTGTGAGCCATGGGGCAGTTTTAGTCCTAATTCTAATGGTACAGGTAGGTAGCTTGTAAAATCTTCTGCTGACATCCTTGCCTGCTATCCCTGACCATTCATCCAAAAAAATAAATAAAATTGTGGTGGATTGACATTTTGAATGTTTACCTTGTGGTTGTTAAGAGTGAACACCTTAATGACAACTACCCAGAGGCTAGTGGAATCCAATTAAAAATCCCACACCACTGGCACCAATAAATGTTAATTTTTGCTATATCCCACCAGACTGCCAACAATTAAATTACGTCTCTTATTATCCTGGGTCAGTAGCTAAGGGGCTTCAGTCCTCACTACTGAATCCAATATAAGACTGTCACTTAAACAGAAGTAATATTTCACAATGTTCCCCTTAGAGCACAAAAGGGACATATTGTATTTTCCTTGGACTGGACTTATATACCTCTGTCCACCCAAATGTATTTACTTATACATTTTAGAGCAAAGTGTCCCAGTTTAAGACCTATGATATACTCACACTCAAAATAAATTTGAATCTTACACATCCAAACACTTCTGGGAAAGCCTGGTAAAGATTTCTAGTTGTATCCATCTCCCAAAACAATATAGCAATCCTGTCACCAATCAGATACCCTTCTAAAATAATGAAAAACATTTAATAATAAAAAAGTGGTTACAAAACTGAAAATGAAAAGCTCTTAATAAACATTAGAATTCAATCACCAGAAATGTAAACCAAACTGTAGGTTATGAGTCCATTAGTCAAGAAAAATTCTATCTCAATAACTAAACTTTCCTGATCTATCTAAAGCAATACTGTCCCTGATCTACTCTAAGATATAATAGCAAGGCCAAAGCAAGCTTACAGTTTCTTTGGTGAGTTCTCTTTTCTTGGTGTCTACTGACTGCTCTGTACTTGACAAACTGCTGTCTCAACTGTCTAATTTCAAAATATAACAGTCATCTGTTTAAAAGAAATTATTTTTCTGTCAATCAGCTGCTTAAACAATTTCCTAGCAATCAGGGACATTCCAATGACATCATCTACTGTTCAGCTGTTTCTCCACAGTTTGTACTTTAGAATGTCCCTCTCAAATATGCAGTTTGAACTGTAGCAAAGCAGTGACAGATTCTTTAAACATTCTGTTTAAATAGAAAAACAGTTAGGCATGGTGGCAAACAACACAATTTATTCTGAGAATATGTACAAATCTCCTGCCATACATGATAATACAGATAACAGTGTTTTCAGTTAATTCACAGGTGCATATTTAAATGTATCAGTTTTATGTATCTGCATCAGAAGTTTTTTCTATACAAGCTAGCCTAATACTGTTATTTATCTTACGTTTTATTTATTTTAGTGTTAACTAACCAGTGAATGTTTCACATCATTTACCTCTAACAAATAAATCAAGGTAAAATAAAAATAAGCATAAACAGAAAATTATTAAATAAAAATTCTTTATTGCAATGTTTATTCTTTAACTCTATAAAAAGATTTTAAATATTTTTATACAGCTTTGTTCATGTTATACCTATATCATGCATAATAGTTTTGTTTATCCATTTGTTTTATGAGACCATTTAATTCTGCCCATGTTTTTTGGTTAAAGAAAAAAATTTAAAAAGTTAAAAATTATAATTTGCATAATTTTAGTATAAAAAGGGCATCTGATATTTCTTGAAATGTACTAGGCAAAGATGAAATAACCCTGGTAATCTTGCTGCCTTTCATGTAAGCATTAAACAGATGTCTTACAGCAGATTCTACACAACATGACTTTGCAATTACTGATGTAAATATAAACAGAAAATTGTAGGTACCTAGAGGAACCACTTGTCTTATCAGAAATAAATGCTTGAAGGTGATATTAGTGTTGAATGAATGAATTTCAATGTTTCCTGCACTTTTAATTCTTATAGGGCATATCCACACTTTCTATCTCCTCTTCCAGGTTTAGCCACCTCCACACTTTTCTAGTTACATCATTTATGTCCTTCTTTGGCAAATGTAATTCTTCATAAATATTTATTATTTCTTTTTTTAATCTTTTATCATATTCTATTATGTTGCCCTACCCCCACTTTGGTGTGTATTCTTTAAATCTTGTTTTAATTTCAAAGCTAAATATTCCCATAATATAGTCCTTTATCACCACACAAAAATATTTTCTTATTACCTATTTCAATCCTGTTAGGTTCAACACTCCTAACCAGCATTGCATCCTCTGCTTTTCTCTCTGCCATTATTCCATTCCTCTGTCTACTCTTTTCTGCTTGCTCTGAATTTGCTTTAGTTTTTTCCCATCTTTAAACTCCTGTGTCTGACTTTCTCAGCACTCTCCTTCTGCATTTCAACCCTTCCTTCATTGCTACCTTTATTCATTCCCATCATCCCAGTCTAAGTTCTTATTTTCCTTTTTAATTATTCTCTTATAATTTGCACATTTAATCTCCAACTTTCCTCCTTGTATCCACTCACCATTTACATGCATCCCATCTTCACCCCACTTTATAATTTTCTGTCGCTTCTCATTAAAGATGGATACCAGTGTCATATAGGTTTATAGGTTCTTACCGAACTCACAACCACACAGGCCATCAAGAAACTCAAGACACATCATTGATAGGAGGCTAACAATGTCCTACTTAAATAAATTTTACCACATATCTCAAGTAAAAAAATTTATTTGGCCATCCAGTTATCCTGACTGCTCTTAAAGGTTGCTAGGGAAGTACTCTGCTCGATATGCAATGGCATCCTGTACAACTACAGAAACCAGGTAACTAGCAACTCAGAAAAAATCTGTTCCTTCTGGCTGCCTACATTCCATCAAAGCAAAATGTTATTACATTGAAGCTGAGAAATACCAGGACAAACCCCTCACAAGTGGAATGTACCTGGGCATCTGCTAGAACTGATCCATCTGTGGGGGGCTTCCCATGTAAATCTGTTAGGCTCTGGCTACAACAGAGAGTTAAAGAAGTTCTGTAATGGTACTTTTTGCAGATAGACCTGGGAGACAGATGCTTTTTCATTTCCATGATGAGAATGTTCCTGTATCATTTTCTACTCTTTCTATGATAGCTAGGGGTCTTTTAATATTTGGAAGGACTCCCCAAAGATAATTGTAGTGACTCCCTTTTGGTCCAGGCAGGAGTGGTTCTCCCTTCTTTTGAAAATGGCTAAGGGCAACTACCACATGATCCCTTGCAGAACACACTTACTCACACAGCAGAGAGGTTGTTTGATATATCGCAGCCTTGAACCTCTTCAGCTGACTGCCCTGGATGATATAATTTCACTACCTTTTTAGGCATCTGTTTTTCCTGGTGGCATGAAGCAGGTATTAAGGGAGGCAAAGAAACATTTTTACTAGAAATAATTTCTGGGTAAGTGGAAAAGACTTTCTAGTTAGTGCTAAGAAAAGAACAGGATTTTTAAGGCTCTTTCTTCTTTTGTTCTACAGTAATAATTTTTACAATGCTTGCTTACCTGTGGATCTCCCCATTTTTAACCTTCCTCAAGACAAATAGTTTCTGAAAGATGCTTTGCAAACTTAAGTACAAGCATTTCATAGATTAACACAGATAAATATCTACATGTAAGCAATCTTTTATTTATTTAATTTTATTTTGACATTTGTTAACCAGGTTAGTCTGACTGGGCAAGAAGCCCTTTTTCAGCAGAGGCCCAAGGAGAAAAGCTCCAAAACAGAATGAAAACATAAACCATGACAAATACAACATTAGTGTGCATACTCCTAGTAACGATAAAGAATTTCTAAGGTATGTCAATACTGAAACGGACTTTTAGACAAAACTTAAATAGTTTCATATATACAGAGAGTATGGGTGCAGTTAACAATTAGCAAATAACAACTAGTTGGCATAAGGAATGTAATTAACGTAAGACACCTTACAGTTCTTTTCTGATATTTAGGAAGATTTCCTGCAAGAAGATATATAAAGAATAGGGGTATAATTACCAAATACATAATATTAACAGAGATAGAGAAGGGAGAGTAAGGTTGGAGTGAGACAGGTGCAAGACCATGTTTTGAGCATGTAATCTTTTAACATTTTTTTTAAAACAGAAGCTACTAGTGGTGGCTCTTAGGTCTGGTGGAAGTTTATTCCAGGTGTTAGCAACTGAATGACTATATAGAAGTTTCCCAGTATGTTTACTGGGCTTATAGACTTCCAGGAGATGTTGGTCTGAACTGCAGAGACAACATCTGGGAGTGTATGGAGAGATTAGAGTAGAGAGGGCAGGGCAGCGAGAGGGATTTGCAAGAAGAGAGTGAGTGAGGAGGAGGTATGGAAGTAGGAGTTGGTTTGAGCTCCTGTTCATTGAAGCTTTTGCAGGGCAATGCAGTGGCAGGAGCAATAAGGTAGATTTGCAGCAAATTTAGTTATTTTATTGTAGGTAGATTCCAAAGGTTGATTTGTAGGTTACTGAGAATAGGTGCAGTGTAGAAGAGAGTAGTCAACAGAAAAGCTTGTGCCAGAGATCGGTGTGTGTCCTTAGGTATTTTTGTTCCTATATAGTAGGCCTAGTTTTTGGTGTGCTTTTTTGATGTCTTATAGAATGTGAATGTCAAACTTAAGTTGGTCATCAATAACACCACTAAGGGGTTTAGTACGAGTTTCAATGAGGATGGCAGTATTGTTGAGAGATGTGACTGAGAAGGTGGTTTTGCAATGTTGTAGGTTTTTAGGGAGGAACAGAAGTATTTTGGGGGGTTAAGGAATTAATTGCTAGTTAGCCATTTTTCAACAGAGAGAAGTGATAGAAGGTGTGGGATGACTATTGGAACAGGATATGATAGTGGAATCATCAGTCTACTGGATAAGAGAGGAGTAGGGGCAGGCAGAGTCAAGATTATTTGTAAAAATGTTAAAGAGGAGGGCCCTAGTATTGAACCTTGGTGTACACCTGTATGAACAGGAAGGAAGGGTGATTAGGCTGATATCTATCTGACAAACTGGAGTCTATCAGAGAGGTAGCTAGTAAACCAGAGTATAGTAGATTGTGAGAGATTAAGGTCTTTAAATTTAGATATAAGCAGATTGTGGGATACAGTGTCAAAAGCTTTGGATAAATCAAGGAAGAGACTAGAGACTAAGTTGTTTTCATCATGAGCTTTGGCAATGGTCTGAGTTAAAGTTATGAGAGCGGTGGCAGTGCTGTGATGGGGACAGAAACCATGTTGTGTTGGTATTAGGAGATTTTTCTGTATAAGGTGCTCAAGGATTAGTTTGTGAATACATTTTTCAAAATTTTGGAGAGGGGAGATATGATAGTAATGGGGCAATAGTTGGAGGGGTCAGTAGAGTTCCCTCCTTTATAGAGAGGAATGACAGAGAATTTTTTGCATAGTTTGGGCACTGTGTTTTCAAGGACAGATCGACTGATAAGTATGGAAATGGGGTAGGAAATGGCATTGGAGGCAATTTTGAGATATTGAAGGGGGTAAGTTGCCAGCAGAAGGGGAGCATGGTTTAAGTTTAGAGATATGACATCTGATGTGTGCAGTGGGAGCAGGTTTTAGAAAAAAGGTGGAGGTAGGTGAAGTAGGGAGGGTATCACTAGAAGATGGGTTTGTAGACTTAATTTTAGTAAGATTTTTAAGAGATTCAATAAAGTGTTTAGAAGAGTAGCAGTATCAAGGTCAGAGCTATTTGGACAGGGACTAGGTGTGGAAGGCTTGCCTGGATAAAGAATCTTGTTAATATTATTCCAAAATAGTCTAGGGTTAGAGTGAAGATTATTTAGTAGTTTCTGATCATATTGTTTTGTCATTGTCAATGTGTTTTTTGGTATGGTTCCTGAGTTCTTTATAATCTTGCAGATGGGCTGGGAGATTAGTTTTTTACATATCCTCCAGGCTCTATCTCTCTGTAGCATAAGGTTATGGGTGGGTTGTGTTAGCCAAGTTGAAAAGTTAGATTTTAGTTTACTTTTTCTGATGGGGGCCAGAGAGTTTAGGGTATTAAGGAAGATTTCATTGAAATTGGAGACAACCTCATCTAAAGGAAAGTTAGATAAGAAGGACAAGTTGAAAGCGGAAAGTATATTATTGAAGGTAGCAGGGCTTGAGGTTGGAGAGTTTATGACAGTTTTTAAACTGGTGGAGTCTATGAATTTGAGGAGAGTGTAGGTGTACAAGGGTGTGAAGATGGTCACTGAGAGAATCAGGAAAAGTACATGGATTGTGATAGAGGTTTGGGTTGGAAGTTAGAACCCAATTAAGGATTGTCCTATTGTTGTCTTGTTTATTACATTAAGTGGGAGTAGAGATAAGTTGAGAGAAACCATTACAGGTTAATGCAGGTATGGGGAGGGACAGAGTTAATAATGCACCAGTTAATGTTAACATCACCCAGAATAATGGTATCATAGGTGATGTTATCAGAGATCCTGGAGACAACTTGTTCTAGGACAGGAATGTTGTTACCAGGGGCATGTAGACTGCAGCAGTAGCAAGTTTTTTATGATTATTAAGTTTACAGTTAACTATAAGGACTTCAGAGGGGTGAAAGTTAAGAGTGGATGTGGGAAGAGGGTAAAGTAAGAGTTTTTCTGACTATAGAATGGCTTCACCTCCCCCTTTTTTAGGTTGATGGTCAAGTTTGAAAATATTAAGGCCTAGGGAAGAATTTCTGAGTCAGAGATATGAGGTTATAGATATGTTTCAGAGAGAGTTAGAATATCTGGGGTATACTGAGTGATCATGGCATGAAGAGGGCACACTTTATTTGATATACTTTGTATATTAAGGGAGATTATAGTGAAACGTTTGGAAGAAGGGAGGTTAGCTGAGTCAAAGGAAGTAGCAGGGCGAGGAATAGTAGATATAGTAGGAGAAGATGGAGAGATGATAGGGCTGTCAGTATAACTGTGTGTGGAAGTAGTGGTGTGAGGCCCAGGATTGGGGTGAATGTCACCAAAACATAGTAGGTTAACTAGGAAATTTAACTTAGAGCTTGCTAGGGGAAACTACTTGGGTCTGATTTTATGGGTAGTGAGAGGAAGGATTTTAATTTTGTGGAAATGTGTTGTGCAGTTAGAGAATAGTGAGGGAGCAATGGAGTAGTTGATAGTGGCTTGTATATCACTGTGAAGATATGGGATGGTAGGTGAGAGCACTGTTGTGGTCAAAGGGCCATAGTAAGAATAGAAAGTTGTATTACCACATCCAAAAAACCAATGAGTTCTGTTCCAAATGAATATCTGTTTAATTCCACAGCATGTAGAATAATAGAGATAATTTTTTTGTTTACCAAAAATTCATAAAAATTTACAACAACCCCCAGGACGCCTTATTGTTTCAGCTGTGGGGTGTTTTACACATAATTTGGGATGTCTTTTACATGAAGTACTGCTTAAGGAAGTAATTAAGCTTCCTTCATATATTAAATACTAGTTTGATTTTTTGGACAAGATAAAACATTTGAGATGGTTAGAGGATATGTATTTCATAGTTGTTGATGTAACCAGTTTATATACTAATATTAAACATATATATGGATTGGAAGCAATACAATTTTTTCTAGGAGATAGTCCAAGAACACATTATATCATAGAGTTAGTTCATTTTTGTCTGAACAATAATATTTTTGAATTCAATGGAAATCTCTATCAACAAAAACAGGGCACGACCATGGGGGCAGCTTTTGCCCCCATGTATGCCAATATGTTTATGGGTTACATGGAAAATACCCATATATATAGAGATTCATTTTTTCAAAGATATGTTAAATATTATTTTAGACTCATAGATGATCTTATTTTTATATGTCATAAAGGTAAAGAAAAGGTTAACCAATTTTTGAGTTTTCTGAATAATAATAAGTTTGGAATTAGATATGATCAGGCTCAAGTTGGTGTTAAAGCTGTTTTTCTAGATATGACTTTGGAAGGGATTAATGGTGAGAAAATTAAAACTAGTATCGATAGAAAATTTAATCAACAAAATTTAATGTTACAGGCTACTAGTTGTCATCCACCTAGCACCTTGATTGCTATTCCACATGGAGAATTATTGAGAATCAAAAGACTATGTAATGATAAAAATGAATCTATAAAAGAAGCGATGAGAGCTATGAATATGTTTTTTAATAGGGGTCATGATAAATATAATATAGTGGAGAATTATTTGAAAATTTATGAAAATTATAATATTAATAGAGAGATTAAAAATTAAGGTAATGTAGGTAGTAATCAAATAATAGACAATAATAGTATGTTTTTTGTTACTAGATGTACAGTTTTCTTCAGAAAGGTTTAATAAATTATTAAAAGAGTATTGGAAAATAATTACAAAATAGGTGTCTAGTCTATCAGGAATGGAATTTAGGATCTCCTATCAGAGGGGACATAATATTCAGGACTTTATAGTACATAGTAAATATAATAGACTAACAACATTTCCAATGAATAATATGAGAAGTTTAGGTACTAGTGCTTGTGGTAAATGCTCTGTATGTCAATATATAGTGCCTACATTCCATCAAATTAATGGTTAAGAGATTTCAAACACAATATATTTTTTCTCGTACAACAAAGGGCATTATTTATGCAATAAAATGTTCATGCAATTATTTTTGTATAGGTGAAAGTAAGAGAAGTTTAAGTGAAAGAATTAAAGAGCATGTCAGGGATATAAAAAAATAAAAAAATGGTTAGCCCTGTAGCAGAACATTTTAATTCAGTACATAAAGGGGTAATTGATAGTTTAGCAGTTACTATTTTGGAACATATTTCTGTATATTATTCTAGTGATGAATTTTTGAAATATTTATTAAGAAAAAAAAGAGTCTATTTTCATAATGAAATATAATACTTTACAGCCCATTGGGCTAAATAAGGAGTGCCATTGGCAAAGTTTTATTTAACTTCTGTTATTTTGTTTTAAATGATGCTGATGCTGCTTTAAGATAATTAATTAATTGATTGATTGTGCTTAGAAGAGTTATAAATTGGTATGTTGTGTGCAGGCATTTTACTCTGTTAAAGGCTGTTATGGCCGAGGCGCTAGGAGAAGATATTTTTTCTGGATTATTTGACATTCATTGCTATATATTTTATTGTGCTTCTCTATTATTCTACATGCTGTGGAATTAAACAGATATTCATTTGGAACAGAAGGCATTGGTTTTTTGGATGTGGTAATACAGCTTTTTCTTCTTTGGTGGTTTTTGTTTAAGAATAGAAAGTGTTAGAATACCTAAGTGGGATAAAAGAAGAGTGAGAACATATTTGAGAGGGAATGAAAGGTATACATAGGGTAAGATGGAGGTACTGTAGAGTTGAAAAAGTGTGAAAGGGAGATGGGGGTGAAGCTTGGACATGAGATGGGGAATGGTTAATTAGGTTAAGTTATAAAGGACATGAAAGTGGGGGTGGGTGGGAATGGGGGTAGGTTAAGGGATCAGAGTGAGCCTGATGGAGCGAGGGCAAATGGAGCAGGTAGACCCCTGAGCTGTAGCCTAATGAGGACAAAAAATTTATCAGTAACACAGTCAACAAGGTATGTACACAATATAGTGTAGCCCCAGGGTTTTGTATTGCCTTATATTCAACTAGCTAGAGTTCTAGATCTATTTTATGACTTCATACCATATGACTTGCCACTTCCCATAGATGCGTTATGTTTTTTTATTTTCCTTTTTCAGCCTGTCATGTGTGGAAGTCCATTCCTTCAGAGTGCCATGCTTATTCAGTGCTCATTTGCATCCTTCTATAAAACCTGTATATCACGTTACTCCCTGAGGCTCAGACATTAGTCAGTGGCGAGTCTGCAATCAGAGTTCCAGCCATTCGTTTATCCATCCATCCATTTTCTGATAACACATTTCCTCTATCATCCATAACAGAGTCACAGGAATGTCAGGATCTGTTTCCACAGCCAATGGACAAAAGGTATTGATGCCCATTCTGCAAAGGGCTTTGGTCAGTCACAGAATGCAAACTTTGAGTCACTTACACACTGGTGCACACCCACAGGCAATCTGTGGAATGCTAATTCATCTACAGCATCTCACTGGGAGGTGGGAAAAGCAAGAGCACAAGAAAAAATGCATGCAGATGCAGGAGTGCTATGTGGGCTTGGCACAGAGGCAAAAAACTGAACTGCAGTGTATCTTTCTGTGAGGTCACAATGCTACTCCCTGTGTCATTGTGCCATCAGAGATGTGGGTAACAACAGGCAATTGATTGAAGGAGGTGACTGAGTTACCAAGACAGCAAAATCAAGAAATGATAGTTGCCCTCCCTTTTGTAAGGAATGGAGTATACAATGATGTAACAGCATCCATCCTGCCATCTGTTCCCGCTATACATCAAGTCTTTCAAGGTTTATCCAGGGACTGACTTCAGAGAAAGATATATACCCAGTTCCTTCTCTAGGATAATGAGCAGTCCATTGGGTACTCAGACTTCCATCTCTCACTGGCCCTGTGATGTTCTAGGTCTGTTCTGAACTTGGAGTGAAACTAACAGTGCTGATGGAAATGTAGCAATCACACCTGCAGTCCAGCTTCATACAAACTTTATCCCTCATCACCAATATACATAACGTTCTTGTACCTACTCCCCTCAGCAGTGCACTGTGTTCATCATCCCTTGTTGGTCAAACCCCTAACTCTTCAGTAAGTAGTCACTCCGTCTATACTAAGTTATAACATTACAGCCTCTTGAATTACTCATAACTATATTCAAAACCTGAATAATTGACCTCAGGAAAAAAACAGAATTTTAATTGAGCCAACCTCTACTACTATGCTTGCATTGCCTGCAACTGTGTTTATAGACATAAGTATTTTATTCTGTGTGCAAAGGTGTATTATGCTTTTAATTAGAGAAAATTCAGCTCATTTTAGTGTTCCTGTAGCAGGAAATAAAAGTAATCTAATCAATTCAATCTGACAGGAAGTTTTAAAATGATTCAAATGATAGTGATCTACTGTCTATGCATTAATAAAGTCAGTTAGTTTGCAATTATCAAGATTGCAATCAAAGCACAACTTAAAAATTCCTCATTGTTACTAAAGTGAGTATCACATCTTTTGACCATTTGACTGTTGAGTTAATAGCTACCTGCTTATACTGTACCAAGCATCAGCACAATGAAGTGTCTGTACTGAGTACTCCTTTGCTACCTGATACAGTTTATTATGGTACAAGCAAGATAGCCGCCAGGTAAGTATGAGTTATGGAAGACAATGGGTTCATGTCTGAGTAGTAGTGCTTACCATCTGGTTTAATTTTCTCATTTGGGGTGGGGGTAGCGGGGTCTCTGATAAACAGTAATTACCTTGTGTGCCTGCGATATATCACTTACCTGCCAGTACTAGATTCATTAAAGATAAAACACAATAAAGTGTATAAAATCAAAAATATTAGCTGCTACAGTGTTAAGCTCTGTGTTTCTTTTACTTGTGTTGAACATATCTGCCCCTTGCTTTACATAGCAAATGTGGAGTTTTGTAAATGTCACAAACAGGATAAACAATTCTCTTACTGTTTTCTTATAGGAAACTGAAAATCACAGAGAAGCCTGTGTACCTACTGCATGACACACAACTTCTCCATTTAGTAGTCAATACAAAAACAGCCATGAAAAAACAGCAAAAGTCAAATATACATTAAGTACCTTTGTTCTTTTAATATACAGAACTATTTTCATCTTTGTTTCATCTTTCTGAGTTTTTGGTGTCTGTTATATCCTTCCCCATTAAGTAGATTGCTTACCTTGTCATTTGTATAATTCCAGATGTAATATTTTTGTGGCCTGAGTCATACCTTTCATTGCCCATTAAATAAACAAAAATTTTGATAGTGTGCTACACTGAAATGTTGAAAGAAAAGAAGAATTAAAACAAAAAATATGCATTAATAATAAAATAATTTCTGAAAATGATAGTAGGGTCTATGACATGTCTTTGAAAAGATATTAACTGAAAATAGCATAATCAAGTTTAAAGAAAGTAATTTCACTAAAAGACACATCAACTGAAAGTGCACACAGTGCAACAGTCGTTAGATTCTTTGACGCCTACACTAAATGCACACTAAGTGTACATGATCTGGTTTGAAGCATTTCACTTCATTATTTTTTGTTTTTTCTAGTCACTCAGAAAGATTATACTAAGCGTACATGTAGTCTACACTTTGTAGTAACCTTTATGAATCTTCCTAGATATTTAGGGCTGCAAGAAAATCAGTAGAAAAACTAAAATTAGGAGGAGTAAGGTGCGAGTTAGGCTTGTGTTGTCTGTTCACTCAGAACAGTGTACACTTAGCGCAGGCATTAATGAATCCCAGTGTTTCCTACAACAGTTAAAGTTCCCCTCTCCCAACAATATATAGTAATCACATGCCTCAAAACTCTAACCCTAAACCCAGTTCAGTCCCAGATATAAACCTGACCATAAATCTAACCTTAACCATATTGGAAACATAAATCCAAAAGAGTCCTTTAGCAACCACAGTTGACCATCTGGCACTTAATTCACATGTAATGTCTAGCAAAAAGTAATTTAATTCAAATACAAAATTTGCATAAATTAGATGCTAAAAAAGGAGTTAACTAGGGTACCCACAAATGGGTCTACTTCATTTAGTCACCTTTCATATCATCTAGATGACAATTTTGAAAATTTAAAAACATGAACACCCACAACATAGTATCTTCTCTCCCAGTAAGTAACCATTTCACCACCAATAAATAAAATAGAAGCTTAAAATGAAGGGGCTTCACCATCCACATCCCCCATTGGGGGTTGCACCCCCCCCACACACACCCTAACTAGATAGTGTTTGAATTTAAATTATTTGCAAATTGCAGCACTCAGAATCTTGTGTATCTGGCTGTTTGTCAAGCATAGGTTCATAGGTAGGTACTAGGCTATTGGCCCTAGGGCCTATATAAGCCTAGCCAAAGGTACCTTGGCTTTCGCCACCCAAGAAAATTATTTTCCTGTGCCACTGTCGAGGCAAGAGGCCAACAAAAGTGATCCCTGGTGTGAATTTCCTATCTCCCATCCAATCATCAAGATGTTTCTTGAACAGTGCTAATGAGGAGCTTTGTTTGATATAGATAGGCAGTTTGTTCCAGAATATGGGAAGTCTCTGGGACAGGAATCTATCCCTCCAGCATGTTCTGTTTATTGTGGTGATGAGGTTTAGGTCCCTAGAGTGTGTAGCTCTTAGGGATTGGGATTTCTTTAAGTGGAGCATGTTTAAAAGCTCTGGGTTTGACATAGCTTTGTGTGTTAGGGAGAGATCGCCTTTGAGTAGGCGATATGCAATGGAGTAAAGCTGCAATTTTTTGAGACGGTCTGCATAAGGCATCTCTTTGTGAGGTATTTTTGTGGTCTTTCCAGTTGTTGTAGATGTCTTGTGAGGTACGCGCCAAGGGCATTGTACTCTTATAATGGGTCTAATGAGTGGCCAGTGGGGAACAATGACCTCTTTTTTTCCTGTAAGAGAAACCTTTTGTGATGAGGTGTGTCACATACAAGGATTTCCTGACTACTGTGGTGATGTGATTATCAAAGGAGAGACTACTGTCTACCTGTGTCCCAAGGTCTCTTATCACACTTTGATTGTTAAGTAGACTACCACCTTTTTCATGGTTTAGTTTTACCAAAAGCAA